>NW_028258296.1:57592500-57741766 GCF_053883595.1 Heterocephalus glaber | reverse complement strand
TTTCCTTCCTTTCTCTGTGTTTTGGGCAATCTTTCCAACTTCCCTGTAGTTTCTAATTTTTCCTCCCAGTTCTTCCCACAATTCTCAATGAGCTATATCTCTTTTTTTCTCCAACAGGTTGTTATTTTCCAATGACTGAATTCCACATGTTGCAGAGGCTGAATTGTGTTACTGATCACCACTCTGCCATTTTCTTTCTCCTCAGCTAGATTTTTAATGTTTTCTGTACACTCACTGATCAGTTTTTTTATTTAGTTCATTATCTGTTTAGTTTAGTATATTATATCATTATCTGTTTACTATAGTATATCTGAGCTCTCTGAGTATTATTGAACTTTTTTTTTTTGGTCTCTTTTGTCCTTTCATATAATTCAGCTGTTTGGCTTTTTATTTGCTCCCATCAGTGCTCTGTGGATCGGCTTTGGAGGAGCTGAGAGGTTTTGGAGGCATTTTGTTGCCTTGTCTTCTCCTGTTTCTATTGTGGTTGTGCCACATATGCATTCACACACATGGTGAGGTTTATGGCTCAATTATAGTGGAAAGAGTTTGTTGTTAGTATGGAGGATCTCTTTAGTCAGTGTCTCTTTTTCAGTGATGCACTCTTGGGAAGCCTAACTATAGGCCTTTGCCTCTATCCCAAGATCCAACTACCTCCATTAATTTGTGAGAGGAAGTGTAGTGTAATTAGCCAAGCACTCAGTTCTCTGGAAATAAACCACACTATTGTTTATCATGCACAGATAAACCAGATATTAGCATACAGTAAAAACCAGTGATAGGGAAAAACTATGCCACTCTGGTAATAGCAACAAAATCAGCAACAATAATAGTCAAAGACAGACTAGATATTGACATACCATAAGAACCAATAGAAGACCAAGATAGATTATGTAAAGGTACAAATTTCCAATGATGAATGTGACTATATTGTATACCTAAAATGTACCAATAAAATTAATTTTAAAAAAAGAACCACAATATCACCCTTAACCACAGGAGAGAGATCTATAACTATAATTTAGACCTAAATGCAAACTAAATATTGACACACAGTAAATATCTACTAAGTGCCATAACTGTAACACTATTAAAATAGAAAAGAATCCAAGAGCAATAGCATCTAGTTAAGTAAACAGAAATTTACTAAAGAATAATACTAGTAAAAATGGATGGGAATGGGAGAATGAAAGAAGTAAAATTTTTAAAATAAAGAAAAGATGAGGAGAGGAAAGTAAGATAAAGTTTCCTATTAAGTACTAAAAGAAAATTAAGAGATTTAGATAAAATTAACAGAAAAGAACAAGAGAAAGAAGAAAAGGGAAAAGCAGAAAGCAAACTAAAGAAAAACCCCAAACCCCCAAAACAATAAAGAAAAAAAATGAGTACCACCTAAAATTCCTCCATGTTTTTTAATGGTCTTTCCAGGGTCTGCAGGAATCCACTAGACATGGGGGAGGAATAGAAGAGAGTCACTGCTAAGACCTATTTTGTTTTCACACTCACTCATTTTGTGTGGATATTGGATCCTGTCTTGTGTTTCCCTCCAGGTGTGGCTGTCAATGGTTTTTGCCCTAAGGCTTTAGTCACTCTAGCCACTCCCAGTTTCCCTGTCCCTCTGTGCATCCCAATTCACTGCTTTCTCTATCTACCCTTATGGCCTGTGGCCATAGAGTATGCCACAGAGAGAAGTTCCATAGAGTGTGAGGCACTGCTCTACTCTAGAAACCCCTCTGTCCGTACACTCCAGGCTGTGGCAACCTTCAAGCTGAGGCACATCCCTTTTGTTAGTGGAGACAGGTCCCCCCCCTCCACCAGGAGCTAGGGATAGCATTCCAGACTGCTTCATTCTTTTCTCTGTGTTGTACTCCATTTCTCCAGCTTCTCTATAGCTTCTAGTTTTCCTGCCAACTCCCTTCTGATACTAGAGGTCTAATTTTTTTTCACCACCAAATTGTTGTTTTCTAGGTTTCCCAATTCCAAGTCACAGAGAGGTTATATATATTTTTTTGCCAGTCTCTACTTTGCCATTTTTAATCCCCCTCATCTTGGGACTCCCTGACAAGGGAAAGCTGATTTCTAGCAACAAAGTCAGTCCTGGACCTTCATCCAGGAGTTTTATTCTGAAATCATACTTTCTCCCTTATAAATGAGGAAAAGACAGGGTCAAGAGGGAGAAGATAATGAATGATAGCTTTCTTAAATGGGAAAGATGTGTCTATATAACCTAATGTGGAGATCTGAACTTCTAAGCCAGTGTTAAAGTTCTTCTCTGAATATCTTTCTGCTCTTACAGTAAGGCCCAAGGCCTGGCTGACTAGTGGTCCCAGTCCTGGGAAAGGTCACTGAAGTTAGAGGCAAGGAGAGTTTAAGAAAAGTTTTGGCTGCTAAACATATAAAATATTAGCAAGGGGCCGGGGATTTAGCTCAGTGGTTTCACCACCTGCTTTGAAAGCGCAAGGACCCGAGTTCGATCTCCGGTACCAAAAAAAAAATATTAGCAAGTTAACAGTATATTAAATCATAGTTCATCATGTAATTGACCAAATTAAAAAACAGAGGATAGAGGCCAGGGATTTAGCTCAGTGGTTCTGCCGCCTGCCTTGCAAGTGCAAGGTCCCGAGCTTGATCCCCGGTACCAACAATAATAATAATAATAAAGTAAAAAGGAGAGAATATGTAATTATTTCAGTGGAACCAGAAAGAGTAGTTCATACTATGTAACCGTCATTCATCAGAAGAATAATACAACTAGTGAAGTATGTCCATCAAAAAAATTAATGAAAAAACTTTAGATGTAGTCACCTAATATCATTAAAGTAAAAAACAACAAAAAAAGTAGTCACCTGATATCATTAAAGTAAAAACCAAGAAAAAATTATCACTGCTTCTGAGGGACTGGCAACCCTAGCCTCATAAATAAGACAAAAGAAAGGGCCAAGTGCAGTGGCTTGAAATCCCAGCTAAATCCCAGGAGGCAGGAGGATCAAAAATTCAAGGCCCTAGGTCCAATCCTCAGTACCAAAAAAAAAAAATAAAATTATTAGTCACACACTGGGAAACAATACACCATGTAAAGAACTAGAATTCAGAACACTTGCATATCAGCTTTTAAAAGGATAATCTAACAAATACAATGAGTAAATAATATAAATGATAATGTATAGAAAAGAAAGCCAAATGATAAAAACAGGGGCTGGGGCTGCCTCAGTGGTAGCATGTATATTTTTAACATGTGTAAGGGCCTGAGTTTGAGCCCCAGCATCTCAAAATACATAAATCAAAATCAAAACTAAAACAAAAGATGCTCTCTTTGCTAATCAACACAAAAATTCAAAGTAAAATTGTGCAACACTATATTTTCACTGATTATCAGAAATGAAAACATTTGCAATAGCAACTGTAGGAAAAGACAGTGGGGTATTGTACTTTTATAGACTGCCAATGAGAGTGAAGGTTGACACAACCATTTTTAAAACAGCTTGGCAATATGTGATAAAACTGAAAAGCATACATGCTAATGACCCAGTAAGCCCATCACCTACTGAAACTTATGCCTATGTGGAAGGGAACAAGTTCAAGGACATTCATTAGAGCATTGTTTGTGATGGCAAGAAATTGGAAACAGTCTAAATGCTCCTCAGAGAGGAGCAGATAAATAAAATGCGGTATTTTGTCACAGAGAAATACTATATGGCAGCTAAAAGGCAAGAACCTAATCAGGCATGGTGGCACACATCTATAGTCCCAACTACTCAGGAGGCTGAGGCAGGAGATTACAGGTCTGAGGCCAGCCTGGGCAATTAAGACCCTGTCCCAAAAAGAAAAGAAGGAACAGTCTGTGAAAAGTTTTGAGTGTAGAAGTGGTGTGATCACTCTGGCTGCCGCGAAAGACAAAGGGAAGACACTACTACAAAAGGAATGCAAACTTCTCCAGAGGTGAGAGAAGAAACAAAACACAAATAATATAAAAGCGTTCTGGATCACACCAGGGTCATTCTCCAGGATGGCGACCCCAGTGAGCCTAGCTCAGATTCCATCAGTGCAAACACCATCATGCCTGAATTTGGAACCAAATGCAACAATTCAAAGCCTATAAAGAGTCAAATTAAAAGAGCTACATTGCCTTACAAGCCTGGCTACCAATCATGGCAAACAACTATTGTCAGGTGGTGTTCCAGGGGGACTCCTGAGTGACCGTCGTGATGACCAAGAAATGGAGTGAAGGAAAAACAGCCTTGTCAAGTACTGAGTACTGGCCTGATGGGAATGCCCTCAAAGAGTATGGATGGGGTCACGTGTGTTAGGAACACCAAAGAGTGCTGCTCATGACTACATGTTACAAGAGCTTAAACTTTTTTTTTTTTTTTTGGTTCCAGGGATCGAACTCCGGACCTTGCGCTTGCGAGGCAGGTGGCGGAACCACTGAACTAAATCCCGGCCCCTAAAAAAACCTTAAACTTTTGAAGGTTGGGCGAGCTCAATTCCACTTTCAAATCTGGCAGACACGGCACGGCCCGTGACCCCAGGGCTGTGCTGGGCTTCACAAGTAGAGCACATGGTGGCCACGGACCCCACTGTGAGCCTCTGCAGTGCTGGAATCTCCAGACAGGGACATTCGTTGTGACTGATGCCCTTATTGACATCATCAGAGAGAAAGGTGTCGCCTGTGACGCTAATGTTCCCAAAACCATTTTAGTGGCGTGGTCTCGGAGGTCCGGGATGGTCCACACAGAAGCGTAGGCCGGGTTTGTCTGTAGCGCCATCTAGCTTTATATTGCAGCACTACAATGCATGATAGAAGAAGAGAAAAGCAAGAGGAAAGGGCATGACTATACCCAATACTAAGTGTTCTCCTGTGGACATGTGGCAGTCAGAGTCCCCTCCTGCCACTTATGCCAACTCATGGGTGGATGAGAACGTGGGCCTCATGGAGCACCAGAAGCACGTCAGATGAGAAGACCCCCCTGAAAAACTTCAGCACAGAATCAGATGTGGACTTTCACCCTTTCCCTAAAACAATCAGGATAGATGCAAGACATCTTCTGTGAGGAATGAATTTGGATTTGGAAGGCTCACACTGTGGTTGACTACATCTTGATAAGCAAAATTAGAAACCATCTAGCTCAGTATTTTCTCAGATAAGAAACCATCTCTACAATGTAGAAAATATTATATGACATAGAATTTTCTTTCAATTGAGGGACCAGTTAAATTGCTCTCTATTTAACAGCTTATGGGGATTCAAATTCTAGTTAGAGGCAGGTTTTTTTTTTTCTTTTAATAACCTTAACCTTAACTTAAGTTCTTTTTTGTTTTTGTGGGGGATTTGATGGAGTACTTTAAGATTTGGGGAGATTACATCCCTGAGAAGTGAGAAGGATTTCATTTACCATCACTCGTTGTCTTACTCTGCTTTGTGTTGTTGCAGAATACCAGCAACTGGGCAATTTACAGTGAACAGAGACTGATTTCTTATAGATCCAGAGGCTGGGAAGTCCAAAGTCCAGGGCTACACCTCCTGAGGGTCTTCTTGCTGCGTCATAACTTGGCCAAGAGCATCAAGTGGAGAGAAGGGAGCAAGAGGGCTTGCTTTGCACACTCGGTCACATGATGACATTGATCAGAGGCTTTGTGACCCATCAGTCCCTGAAGGTCCCGCCTCTCCACACTGTCGCATTTGGGCTTCTGTCTGCAGCACATGAACTCTGGGGACGCATTGTCCCCAGCACTTCGTCAGTGGTATATAATTCACTTTGGGGCTTCCTTTTTGGCTACCTGATCATTACGCCAATGTCTGAGACTGTCAGAGCTGACTGTCTACCCTTACACTGTCATTAAAACATCATGGGGAAAAATCACAAAAATATATGAATTAGGATAACAGGTGTATTTTCCTCTTAGCAGATGACCAGTTACCATTCAGCTGTTGACAGAGTGGGTTGTAGTGGGGAAACAGTTGCCAACTTCCCTTTGCATTTGAGCAGTTGTCTTGTCTTTAGAAAGCAGGCATCTCTGGATGACTGGTGTCTTGGGTATCCAGTGTTGCTGACTCCACCCCAGGCCTTTTCTTCAGTCCGAGCTCAACTCACTTGAGCTGTTCTGTTCTGGCATGTGGTTGTTCATGTACCTGGCGGGTGGGTGAGACCCTGGATAACTGGGGTTCTGTCTGCATGGAGTCCTCATGGCCCTCTCCTCCCAGTGGTCTCTGTGCGTCACCTTGCTGAGAGGAGTGAGGCCTCTTACAAGGCTGAAAGGCAGCAGAGGCCAGGCCCTCTCCAGACATGGGCCAGACCTGCTGCAACCCCATCTTGTGGCCCTCTGTTGAGACAAGGCCCCAGCCCGGCCCAGATTCATGAAGAAGGCGTGCAGAGGAGGTGAAGCTCATGGGGGCCAGCGGTGTAAAGTGCCATCACAATCAGTGCCTTGGAAGCAGCTCTAATGAGTAGAGGGTGGCATCCTACTGGGAAGCTGAGCTCCCCGCAGTAACTGGTACAAGCTGCAAGTCCAATGAGGAATGAACAGAAGGGCTTCAAGAAGCTTCTGAGCCAGCCCTCCTTGCGCATGTTTTCTGAACCTTCTCTTGGGGGGTTTAGGGGGACAGAGCATTTTGAAAGCAGAACTAGCCTATCTTTGTGGCACTCACAGCCTTTGGCCAAGCTGATATTTTCTTAACATCACTGTCAGTCAGGCCTTGCACACATGCTGTCAGCCACAGAGGACAAGGAGCTCTGACCAGGCTTCTCATCGACTGAATCAGCTCATGTTTGTTTTAACCGTAGGATTTGCTAATCTACCTTTCTGCAAAGCCGTGCCCCTTTGCCTCATGATGAATCATCACTCAGAGTATTTAAATGAAAGCATCATGAGTTGACCTTTGTAATAATAACGTGAGCCAGCAGCTGTGCTGGAAATTCATGGTGTGCTCGGATTCTCCTTTCTTTGACGCCTGACAAGAAGAACTAGTCCCCACCTTTCTGAGGCTTCCCCGCTCTAGAAATCCTGTGGTAGTTTGGGAAAAGCCATGGCCACCATTTTCATACACACAGTGTAGGTTGATCCCTCCCTCATGTGCATAGAATGCAGAATTGCTTCACAGCACAAGTGTGGCCCGAAGGTGTCATCTTTTTTTTTTTTGGTACCGGGGATCGAACTGAGGTCCTTGTGCTTGCGCAGCAGGCGGCGAAACCACTGAGCTAAATCCCTGGCCCCCGAAGGTGTCATCTTATTAGGGAGATGTAATGATTACTGTCTTCTTTTTTTTTTGATACTGGGGATCGAACTCGGGTCCTTGCACTTGCAAGCCAGGCAGCGGAACCACTGAGCTAAATCCCCAGCCCAGATTACTATCTTCTTGTCAAGCCTGTAAAGAGATTCCAGGCGCAAGGAGGAGCCCACGCATAACAGGCATCGAACTGCTGACTCCTAGCTATCTCTGCACCTGGGTTCCCCTCAGAACAGGGCTGCAGAGGTGAGTACCAAAAACCCAACCTGATCAAGGACAAGGCCAACACCCTAGAGAAGAGGTAAGCCTAGAAGAGTTGATTGCTTCAGGGAGAAATAACAGATGGACCAGCAGCACTAGCCCCAAGAAAAGCCCACAGCAGGTGGAAAACAAAACCAAAAACCAAACCAAAACAACAAAAAACAGCATAGGCTTTTACCTCAACAGTGAATTTGTGGGTGAGATAGAGTAGCAGAAGAAATCCAGTGTAGCACCCACCACATTTCCAGAGAGAATTTAATCAGGAGAATCTAATCATTTGGGGGAGGAATCAACTGGGTGGAACTGAGCCAGAGAACCCCTGCACTACAACTGCCCTCCAGGACTGAAGTGTTGCCCTGGCACAGAGGCTGGGTGAGAGACAGCCAAGAGGGATAGATGGGGAGAGGGTGAGGGCTGGACATAGATCCCCTGAGATACTCTGAGAAGTTCAAGCTCAGGTGAGGAAAGACACAGGGCCTGCATTCTGTGGTGGGAGGCCAGGTTCAGTGGATGTGGCTTCTAGAGGTGGCTGGATCTGTAAGTGATGGCATAGAGTCCCACAGTCTGCGTGAGCCCCCATCCCCACTGCCTACATCCACTGGAGAGCCGTGGTCTGATCGCTTCTCCATGTACCAACGTGAGTGGATGTGCATCACTTTGGACAATCGCCGGAGTCTGGGGTTTACAGATGGGGGACCTCTTGAGCAAAGAGGTCACCTCACAAACCCATAGGCTATAAAGTATGGTGGGGAGCACTGTGACTTGCTGCATTCCAAAGACTGCACGTCCTGGAAGGAAACTACTCATTAATAGGAATTTCTTTTCTTTTCACCCGTTTTTCCCCTCTAAATTCTACTTTTTTCATGCTGCCATTCTCTGAAACCTCTATCCTTACTCACATAACCATTAAGCTTTATGAATATATAGATACTTTGTTAACAATATCTTACTGTGGTTGAACATTATTCTATAGTTAGTGGAGGTAAAGTTGTTCGAATGAGTAGATACTATAGGCGAATATGTGTTTTTCTTAGTGTTTATAGTATAACCATAGATCTCTTTTCTATGGTTAAATGTGGTACATTATTGATTCTTAAGAGTTTGTCGATATCCAGTTTGTATTTGACGCTATCGTTGTTGCTGATTTTACTACTATAGTCAAGGTGACATAGTTGTTGCTATCAACTGATTTTCTCTGTATGCAAATATCTGGATTGCTTGGTGTTTACAAATAATACAGCAGCCTGTTCTCAACGAACTGGGTACTGGGGCCGGGGATTTAACTCAGTGTTTCCACCGCCTGCCTCAAAGAACTGGGTACTGGGCCAAACAAGCTGAAACCTCCTCTCCCAAATAAATGTAGGTGATTGGATCCTGCGACAGAAGTAAAGGCCAAATAGTTAGCAATGCCCAAAGGATATCTCTGAAAAGCAGACAGCCAAAGCCCAGGGGTGTAGGAGTTTGGGTAAAGCCAAAGAGAGGAGGAGGAGAGCAATAGAACTTTAAAGGGAAAAAATTTCTTTTTTCTTCCAAATCCTCTGCTCTGTGGTATGGGAAGGAGAAAACAGGAGAGGGGCAAATGATCCTATTAATGTTAAGGATATGTTGCTGTACATTTAGAAAGGGATGCCTGGGAAGGCTGTGTACAAGATTGGTAGTGAGAAATGGGGAAAGTGAGAGGGTCTATGCTTGATATAAATAGTAGAGAAAAAGGTTAAGGGAGTCCATTGAGAAGGTGGAGTGGAGAAAGTTAAATTGAGAATGAAAAGACACCCAGGGGAAAGAGGTCAGGCAAGGAGATATGGGTAAAAGTAGGAGGGGTACAGATGAACAGGGGAGAGATCCCTCACCCTCTAAAAACTGTATTGGGGGGAAAGAGGTAAGCATAGGCAAAGCGGTAATACATAGACATGCTCGGAGAACAGAATACTGAGAATAGTGTTAAATAATGGGCTAAGAGTATGAGGAGTAATCTACAGAAGGAGGAATACAGCAAAGCGTTAAACCAAAGAAAAAATAAGAATCTTTTAAAAAATTTTTTAAAGTTTAAAAAGTACAATAAGGATTTTTTTGTTTTTTGGTTTTTTTGGTACCGGGGATCGAACTTGGGTCCTTGCGCTTGCACAGCAGGCGGCGAAACCACTGAGCTAAATCCCCACCCCACAATAAGGATTTTTTAAATGGAAGAATAATACAGTCAAAGAATAGTAAAAAAAAAAAAAAGAAAGAGAAAGTAAAGAAAGAAAGGAAGGAAGAAAGACAAAGAAAAAGATTTCAGTTGTTTTGGACATGTGGCTCCTTTCCTTGGGTTCCTGTTAAGGAGCAAATCTGCAGGCAGGGAGTGTCTTTGTGTGACATCCAAGTGTGACAGCTCAGCATTACAGCCAAGTGTTACCGCTATCCAGAGTTCTCTGGATGTGAAGAAACCAAAGGGCACTCAAAGAGATGGAGGGAACCAAGCTTTTTTTTACAGTGGCAGGTCCAGAGGAAGTCTAAGATCCAAACAGAAATGGAAGCAACCTTATATAGAGATCTATGGGGTAGGAGGGTTGGAGTCACATACCGGCCAAGCACGTTTACAGAAGCGGAAGGGCAGAGTTAACAGAACGTCTTGAAACATCCAGTAGGAACATCTTGCAGAGTGAACAGTTACATCTGCAGTCAGGAGGCTTGAACACACTGCTTGAACGGTTACATTTGCAGTGCAGGTGGCTTTACCATCTTATGATTCCTGGCAAAAACATGGGGGGTGGGGCACCGTGGGAACAGACAAAGGCCTGCCATGTATATGCATTATTTCCTTATCATTTGCTCACACTGGAAGACCAAGGGCAGTCTGTACCCAGTACAGTGCTGGATATAGAGGTCTGTTAACGGTGAGGACAAGTCACCACTGTGAGCTTCCAGTCCTTTGTAGGCAGGGCTAAGACTGGCCTTTGACTGCCATTGGAATGGAATCTGGGTGTTTCCAGCCCCTACCTCTCAGCAGAATTCCCGCCGCCCAGTCTGCTACCATAACAGGACTGCCCTTCCCTCATTCCACTCTGGGAATTTAGCAGTGAAGTGACAATGGGGCTGTTCTGCCCCTGAAGTTCCAGCCTGGAGCCCTTTTAAATAAAATGGCACTCCCCTCTTGCTTCTGCTCCATGCCACTCTTTCCTGGAGCAACCCTTCACCATCACTCACCAACCTTTGACCCTGGGGGATCACGCCAGATACTGTGGCTCATGTTCCCACTGGTGCTGATAAAGCAGTAATACACAATAGGGCAAGACTTTGCCCTTGCCCACCCCCCCCTTGGTTTTTTTTCCATAAACCAGAAATGTAACCATTTGTGCTTCAGGGTACTCCTGTGCAATGTATCAAAATGTTCTGTCGCTATTTGAGCTGCCCGATGTTCCTACCAGATGTTTCAAGAATGTTCTGTTAACTCCGTCCCTCTGCTTCTGTGAGCATGCTTGCCCAGCACATGGGCCCACCCCTCTACCCATAGATCTCTATATAAGGCTGCTTCCATTTCTACTCAGTGCTCAGAATTCAGTGTAGGCAAACTCCTCTGAGCCAGCTGCAATGAGGGTTTTTCTCCATCTCTTCGAGTAACTTTTGGATTCTGGAGTCTTCAAATTGCTGTACCTGTAGCACTCGAGCCTGAAGCACTTGGCTGTAACACTGAGCTGTTTCACTTTGCCACAACAGTGCCTCCAAATGCATAAGATTCTCCCAGTCCAGGTCTCCATTTCTCCATGAGCAGAAAAGTTATTTTCTTTTTCTTTCTTTTGTTTGTTTGTCTTTGGGGGGGGGGGGTTGAGGCAGAATCTCCCATTGTAATTCAGGCTGGCCCTGAACTCACTATGTAGCCCAGGCTGGCCTTGAACTCTCGAGATTCTCCTGCCTCAGCCTCCCAAGTGCTGGGATTACAGGCATGTGCCACCAAGCCCGGCTCAGAAATCTTATTTTCACTTCTAGTCGGTAGCTATAGTGCTGCCACACCAAGTGGTCTCCCATCTGTGGTGGTGAGCTATTTCTTATGTAGCACTTAATCCTATTTTCTTCTCCTCTGTCAGTTCCCTTGGGGTTCCTGTGAGCTTGACACTCACTTTGTTTCCTCTCCAAGCTGGTGATTTCCAGACTAGGCTCTTAGTCCTGGAGAAGCTGAGTTGCTAGCACTCACTGCTCTGCCAGTTTTTTAGTCCTCTGTCAAAAGTATATTCTTGAATTATGCAGTTACATACACTGATGAGGAAGGAATATGTTTACACTGGTCACATTTCAGACCACATAGGGCAGGCTGATGTCCCTCTCTCTTTGGGTTCCCTTCTGACTTCTTTTTTTTTTTTTTTTTTTTTGGTGCCGGGGATCGAATTCAGAACCTTACTCTTGTGAGGCAGGCGACGGAACCACTGAGCTAAATCCCTGGCCTGACCTTTTTTGTTGTTTTGTGGTTTTGGTACCTGGGATGGAACTCAGGACCTTGCGCTTTCGAGGCAGGTGGTGGCACCACTGAGCTAAATCCCCGGCTCCCCTTCTGACTTCTTTTGCTGTGACTCTATTTTTCAGGGTTGTTTTTTTTTAAGAATAGGAAAATTTATTGGGGAATAGGAATAGCTCCTGAGAGATAAGAGGGGTCCCAAATGGGTTGCCTTGACAATTTACTGACATAGCAAGACCCTGTATCAAAATAAAAAGCTTTTAAACAGGGTGGGGATGTAACTCAGTGATGTAACTCAATCCCCAGTGCAGACAAAATAAAAAATAAAAAAATGGAAACAATTGCAAATTAATTGATGAGTGGATAAAGAATTGTAGTATAGACACACACTGGAACATTATTCAGCCATAGATGTGAATGAAGAACATAGATTCAGTATTCACTAGAGTGTGGGAAAATCTTGAACACATCACGCTAAATAAGTCAGACACAAGTGGCTACAGATTTGTATGATTTCATTGATATGCAGTGTCCAGAACAAGCAAATGTATAAATCAGTGGCTTCCTGGGACTGAGGGTGGAGAATGGGAAGCGGCTGCTAATGTATAGGGGTTCTTTTGGAGATGCTGAAAATGTTTGTTTTGTTTTGTTTTGTTGTGAGGGGGGATGAACCCAGGACCTTCCTGCTGAGTTACATCCCCAGCCCTTTCTTCTTTTTCTTTGTAGATAGTGTCTCACTATGTCAGCAAGTTGCCCGGCTGGGCTCTAACTTGTGATCCTCAGCTTCCCCAGTGCTGGGATTACAGACCTGTGCCAACACACCTGGTAAAAATGTTTCAACCAGACTGTGTCAAGATTGCACAAACCTGTACCCGCTGAATGTGTGCTTTAAATGGGAGAATTTTATGGCATGTGAATTATCTCTTAATAAAGCTATTTCAAAAAGTGACTCAGAGGAAGCAGAGATCCTGGAGAACAGGGGGGAAACCAGCCCTTTCCCTTTCATGTGCAGGACAAGCCCTTTCAAACTCCTACTTCTCAGAGAATTCATCTGGGCAGCCACATTAGTTTCGGTTTTTTGGGTTTTTTTGGTACCGGAGATTGAACTCGGGTCCTTGCGCTTGCACAGCAGGTGGCGAAACCACTGAGCTAAATCCCCAGCCCCCCACATTAGTTTTTCCTGATGCTGTTCTCTTTTCATTCTCCTTAAAGCAGTTTATGACCTAGCTGGTAGACTTTCTTTGTTGTTGTTCTTGGTACTGGGGATCGAACTCGTGATCTTGTGCTTGCCAGGCAGGCGCAGTGCCACTGAGCTAAATTCCTGGCCCTGTTAGACTTTCTTTTACATGACTTCCTTTGTTTCAAAGCCATCCTCTTCTTCGGGGTCCCTATGTGAATGAACTTAGTGAAATATTTCCCATTTGAGCCTGCTTAGGTCCAAACTTAGATTGAAGAAGTAGGCAAAGTAATACTTTGTTCACTGGTTTAAAACAAAAATCAAGCTGGGCATGAGGGACATCTGTAATCTTAGCACTCTGGGAGGCTGAGGAAGGAGAATCACAAATTTAAGTCCACTTGGACCACTTAGCTACCTAGTGAGACCCTGTCTTAAAATCAAAACTAAAAAAGGGGCTAGAGATGTAGCTCAGTGTAAGGCCTCAGATTCAATCCCCAGGGCTTCAAACACATAAAAATATTTTTAAAAATAATATTACAATGGACAGTTAATTTTGTATCTTCACATTCTTGTCCAAGTGTTTCTCTAAAAGAGAATTCTATCAAAGTTGAATTTTCTGTCAAGAAGAGTGACATCTCATAGTTTTAAAATTGCTAATAACGCTCGGTGGAGCGGAGTGAGGGACGCAGACCCGGGCGAGCCCGCCTGGCTGCTGCTCTTGGCAGAGCCGCCTGTCTACCGCTGGCCCTGCGAGCTCGGTGCCCGGCCTCCCCGGGAAAGTTTGTCCAGCTGGCGGGCCGGAGCCTCGGCCCTTCGCGCGCAGCTGCCCGTGCGCGGGACTTGGCTCGGGCTGAGCCGTCGCCCGCGCGCCCTGTCCGGGCTGCTGCCTCTGCTGAAGCGTCGCTCGCGCGCAGCCTGAAGCCAGGCCCGGCCGCTGCCCTGGCACCCCGCCCCCCGCCCTGCTGTGGCGCCCGGCGGCGGGGCACGCACGCGAGAAGGAGCCGGCGGAGGCGCTGAACACGGCGCAGGGCGCGCGCGACTTTATCTACAGCCTGCACTCCACCAAGAGCCGCTGCCTGCTCAGGGAGCTGCACCGCTTCCAGTCCATCGCCATCGCCCAAGAAAAACTGGAAGCTCAACCACCCACCCCAGGACAGCTGAGATATGTATTCTTCCGCAGTGCGCTACCGTTTGTACGGTTTGGGTTTTTGGATAATGCAAGTATGATTGTTGCAGGAACCCAGATTGAGTTGTCTATTGGAATTATTTTGGGAATTTCAATGATGGCAGCTGCTGCTTTGGGCAATCTTGTGTCAGATTTAGCTGGACTGAGACATGCAGGCTATGTTGAAGCTTTGGCTTCCAGGTTGGGTTTATCCATTCCTGATCTCACATCAAAGCAAGTTGACGTGTGGAAGACTCGTGTTAGTGCGCATTTGGGCAGAGCTGTTGGCTGCATTCTAGGAATGTTTCCTTGGATAGTCTTTGGAGGAGGTGAAGAAGATGAAAAACCGGAAGAGAAAAATTAGTCCTCTTAGAATACCTATAAAAAGATGTAAACTAATGGACCTCCGTTATTAAAATTTAAGAATTAAGACAGAAACCTCGTATAGATATGGGATCAAATAATTCTGCATGTATTACCGAAAACACTAACTTATTGTGACTTGGTCTTCTTAGGACATCTTTTAAAAAAATTATTTAGTAATGTTTTGTGTAAAGTGTTGAAATGTTTTTTCATCAATGGCAGTCCACATTTTATCTTTTCCTTCTCTTTTGTTATACATCAAAATACTATTTAAGTTTGGGTCATTGATGTACTGTACTGACTTGGAGTTTGCTTATTGTTACTTAACATGTGTACATGCACGAAATCATTTGTGTTGTTATTCCCTGATAGTTACAATTCAAACTTAAACTTTTCCCAAATTTCTTAATGTTAATATCAGTTTGAGATTTTTTTACTCTCTTTTTGGCAGCATCAATTTTGTACTGTTTCACAGTAAACATTTACAATCATGTAATTTCAGTAATTTTCTTCTCTCATCTGTTCAAAACGAATGCAGATGTTAAGTATATATTACTTATTTTGATTTTCTGACCATACTGTCGTAAGAGCCAGAGGTTAATCAGAAAGAGCAATTACGTAGTCTCCCTCTTACGTACAACCATATATGTATGCTAACAAGTGTACTTATTTCCAGTTGATTTTTTTTTTTTTTTTTTTTTTTTTTTTTTGCTACCAGGGATCTAACCTGGGTCCTTGCGCTTGCGCAGCAGGTGGCAAAACCACTGAGCTAAATCCCTGGCCCTCCAGTTGAATTTTTTTTTTTTTTGGTACCGGGCATCGAACTCGGGTCCTTGCCCTTGTGCCGCAGGCGGCTAAACCATTGAACTAAATTCCCGCCCCTCCAGTTGAATTTTTTACCTTTAATGTCCCCCGAATGAATAATGATACGGTGGATTTTGACCCCTGAAAGGAGTCTTGATAGTCCTTTAAAATGATGCTTGTAGAATTAGGGGCATCTAAGGAATTGGACATAGCACTTGGAATCTAAACTCTGTTTTCAGAGGTAGAATTGGGAACTGTCAAGAAGGCTTATGGTATAGGGAGTAAAGTTGAAGTGGTGTTTGGAAGGTAAATGAGATGCAAATTATATTCCCCTGGGAAGGATTTCCCCCCCACCATCGAGAGTGTTATCTTCCATCTGCATAGAATGAATCTGAATACTCCACACTTACAGTTCTAATGTTTAGTGAATTTCATTTCTGGATAATTTCTTTTGAAGTGAAAACTAAATATCTTGTATTTTGGTCTTCTGCCGTATAATTTAGTCAAAAGTTACATAAGGAGAAATATTTTCCCCCATTTTTGGCCTTTTTCTTCTTTTGTGCACGTGCTTAAGGGATATGCTTGGTTAAAGTTGCTCATTTCCAGTCTGTGTATGTAATCATGTGTGACTCATAGATTTTAAATCTTTTAAGTTTTGTACCATTTTATCTATACACATGTTAAAAAATTACTTCTGTTTATAACAGTAGACATACCATGGAAAAGAGAAATTAAAAGTTACTATTTTGGTTATTGAAATTATGTTGCTCAGTAGATGCATGAGAAGACAAACTTGTAGGATTACTATCTTTACAGGAGTATTATTTTGAAGTTTCATTTACACATAGTTACTTTGAGCTTTTTTCAGAGGAGATTTTCTTTCATAAGAAAATATGTCATAAATTCTCTGCATTTCAAAATGATTTAATGATATCCATTAGTCATGACTTTTGAGGGAAAAGGAAAATACACTATAAAATAAAAATATAAAATTCTTATTATGCATGTATTATAATAGTGTGACATTCTCATGTGATTAAGATTACATAACTTGAGATCTTAAACAAAATTGTGTTTTATATCTTCCCTACATCACATACAAACCCCCAAAATATGTATTTTAAACTTCAGATTATCTATCAAATTATCAATTATTGATCCTATTAGGATTAGAGTGCTTAATTTTTTCAGTGAATGTATAAATGGTTTTGTTCCTTTCTGTTTAAAAAAATTTCTTTCAATTTTGGTGCTTAACTTAAGTCCTATATCCAGAAACTTGGCCTCTAAGTTTAGAAAGAACTTTTGTTTTCTATTTTTATTCTTAAAAAATAATCCAGTTCTACTATTAATGGAATTTATATTATTTACAGAACGGTTATCAGAATCTGTCAATTTAATGGAAAATCTGCAGAATTATTTAAGTTGCCAAAATATGGAATTTAGAACCTTCATACTGAAAGATACTGTATTTTACAGTCGCAATAAAAAATTTGAATCATATGGAATTAATTTTCAAGAGAAGCCCTTCTGTCATTAACTGGAGGTGGACATTTTTCAGGATCTTGTCCTGCTCGAATATGGTGCTCTGCACAAGCGATTTCTGAAGAATGGTTCTTCTTCGGCTAATGATCTTTAGCCATTGTTTCATGTTACTTACACAAAGAATCTTATTTCAGACTGAAACTGGAACTCCTTGTTTCTCATATTAGCTATTCCTACCGCTTTAGTACCATTTGAAATTCGTGTTGTCCATCTATTAGCATTTATTGACTTGTCGATGCATGTAAACTGGGTGCATTTTGTTGCTGCTGTGTGTTAAATGGTGACCAATGTTTTTACAAAAGAATTGAACAAAAAATATCTTTTAAGAAATTTGGAATGTGGTTTATGTTACACCCAGTGAGAGAGAACCAACCAGAGACTGATATTAAATCCACACAGGAGTTTATTACTGGCCAGGACCCGAGCCGAGCGTCGGACTCGAGCCTCGACTGGGGGTTGAGAAACATGTTTTATACAGCTTTGAGGCCAGCAGTTTCTAGGCCCCCCTATGGGATAGAACTAGTAAAGCAACCAAAAGCTACAGAAGCAGAACGTCCTGCTGTTAGAACATTTGTAGAACAATAGTTGATTAATTCTTATTTCTAAAGAGACTTTCTAAGGGGAGGAGGTTTTTAAGCTTCCTCCTTCTGAGTTCATCCAAAGGGCAGGCAGGTGGGTCAAGCAGCAGTATGGAGTCTGTCTTGCTAACTAGGGTCCTTCATTCCCCACTGGTTCTTATAACTTAATCAAATCTTTGATTCCTGTATTTACTCTTTGAATTTTTTTTAAACGTCTTTTAAAATCTCATAATTTTGTCTGAACACCATCAGTTTAACTGTATCAACCCTCTATCTAACATATTTAGTCAGAGCATTTATAATGCAAGGTCCCATGAGCAAAAGCAGAAGTAAAATAACTAGGTGGCCTGCTACAGCAGAAACGAGGGTAGTTAACCATTAGCATAGAAGCAACAGGGGTTTTTTTCCCCTAGGGCTACATATAACCCTCCTTGTTTTATGAACAGGAGGTCAAGTCCCCTTTGATTTTGCAAGACCATCTCAGCTAGTGAATCAACCTGTTTTTTTTAATCTGAAGATCAAGTCTTTCAGGTGACCCAAATCTCTGGCTACTTGGTGGCTTAGGGCTTTAAAATTTGTGTCCTGGAAGATCAGGGAGGAAGTTCCAATAGCCGCTGACCTGGCTATTCCTAATCCCACCAGAATGGGCACTAAAACGGGGGCAGCCCGTTTACTCCTATAGTGTTCAGTGGTTAATCCCAGATGTTCACAGCCCCCTTTTTTATTATAATACAAGACTTGTGGAACAACATACATGGTGACACAAAATAAAGTGGCAGATTGGGTAGCCAAGACTGATTTGGGAATGTATTTAGTCAAATCCTCGGTGCAAGCAAACCAAGCATATCAGGACCAGGTCTCCTGGCTTGAAACCGTGGGGCTGGAACATCGCTAAGGGTTTTTCTGGAGCCTGTTGTATTGTAGCCTGGATCTCACTCTGAAGAATCTGTAAGGCTTGAAGAGACTGAAGTAAAGAGACACAAAAACTCTCTGTTATCTATTCAAGGTTTAACTTAGGGAGGAGTGGCGGCAGCCTCCCATACAGGATTTCAAAAGGGGTAAACTTGTCACATGTGGGGTACATCTAACTCTTAACAAGGCTAGAGGAAGCAGATCGGGCCACCTACTGCCAGTTTCTAGAACATAATTAGTCAGGGTTTCTTTCAGGATCCTATTTATCCTTTTTACTTGCCCTGAACTCTGTGGGCGATAGGCACAGTGTAACTTCCAATCGATACGTAGTGCCCTTGCCAACAATTTGGATATCTGTGCCATGAAGGCACGCCCATTGTTGGACCCCAGGTAACGAGGGATGCCAAATTGGGGAACTATCTCCTGGAGCAAAACCTTAGTCACTATGTTGGCTGATTCTCCAGGAGTGGGGAAAGCTTCTACCCAACCTGAGTAGGTGTCAGCCAATACCAGTAAGTATTTGAACCTGTTGCTGGATTTTATTTCGGTGAAATCAAGTTCCCAATGTTCCCCTGGCTCTCTTCCCCGTAGTCACTTACCTTCGTTCCTTGGTCTCGCCTTGGAGTTTACCTGTGCACACACCTGACACGTGGAACTGATGTCCTGGACCATAGAGGTCAGTCCTGGGATTGAAAATTTAGAGCTCATTAGTCTTTTTAACTTTGATTCTCCCAGGCGAGTTAAGTGATGGAACTGATGAACAAGTTGCCACCCCAGGGCTCGGGGGAGACACATTTGTTCATTTGTCCCTTTCCACCAGCCTGAGTCCAGTTTTGTACCCCCTCGCTTTTGGTTTTCCTCTTCCCCTTCCGGGGCATATGTGGGTCTTTCTGGCAGGCAGCCAAAGGGCCGGACGGGCACAGTGTCTATCGGCCCCACTGGTTCTCTGGCCACTCCTCGGGCCGCATCATCGGCCTCTCGGTTCCCGCGGGCCTCAAAGCTGTCTCCTTTCTGGTGGCTTTTGGAATGAATAATGGCCAATGCCCTGGGTTCCCAAATTGCCTCCAATGAGGCCAAAATTTCTTTTTATTTTTGATAGTTTTCCCTTCTGATGTCAGTAGCCCTCTCTGTCTGTAGACGTCGCCATGCACATGGGCAGTGGGAATGCACACCGGCTGTCAGTGGAGATGTTGACAGCCTTGTCTGGACCTAACAGGGCTTGAGTTAAGGCTATTAGTTCAGCCCTCTGCGTTGAAGCCCCCGGCTTAATGCCTGTGTCCAGTACACCTGTTTTCCTGGACTGACTACAGCCGCCCCCGCATACCTGACTCCGTCTTCCACGAAGCTGTTTCCATCGGTGAAGAAGGTCTCATCAGTCAGGTCTGGGCGGTTGGTGGTGGAAGTTGTCAGTGTCCAGACAGTCATGGAGGGGCATGCGTACGAGTTGGAGTCCAGGAGTAAGGTGGCCGGATTGAGGGTCGTTTCTTGGGCGAATTTGATCATGGAGCATCCAGCAACAGGGCCTGGTACTGAGTCAGGCAGGCGTTGGCGAGCCATCGTTCTGGGGCTCCTCTCAGCAACGTCTCCACCACATGGGGTGCGGTGGTGACCAGGTCCTGTCCCAGGCTGAGCTTATCTGCCTCTTGGACCAGGAGGGCAGTGGCTGCAACTGCCCTCAAACAGGTAGACCATCCACTTGCCGCAGGATCAAGTCTTTTAGACAGGTCTGTTTCAAGGCCCTAATGCCTGAGCTAGCACTCCTTTGGCTATGCCCCCTCGTTCAGCCACAAACAACCGAAAGGGCTTGGTGACATCAGGTAGGGCCAGGGCTGGTGCTGACACTAAGGCTTTCTTTAAAGCCAAAAAGATGGCCTTTTCTTTTTCTGTCCGGAGGGACTGCGTCTTGTGTCTGGAGTGCAGCAATAGTGACTTTCCCCAGTTTCTTGGCTAGGACTTCCTCAGGGGCATCACGGTTATCATAAACTTTCTGGGCTATGCTCAGGAGTTCAGTCCTATTTTTTCCCTCAAATCTCTCCAATTTCTGTAATTTTTTTTCTAATGTCTGGGGCCGACTGGGAAACAAAGGCCGGATTTAAAGCTCCTGCATTTTCGGGAGCCTCTGGATCCATAGGAGTGAAAACTCTATAGGCTTCCAAGAGTCTCTCCAAAAATGCAGCCAGAGACTCCATTTTTCCCTGTCAAACCTCACTTACCTTACTCAAATTAGTGGGCTTTCTGGCCGCTGCCCAGAGTCCCCCTAATAAGTGCTGACGGTAGGTCCCCAGCCTCCTCCTACCATCATGGTCATTGGGGTCCCATTCAGGGCATTGCGATGAAACCACTGTTTCAGCCCTGGCTGAATGCCCCGGAGTTGCAGGAGTGATGCCGGGGTTTGGCCCCAGGGCCTCTTTGACTGCCTGTTGATAAATGTGGTCCCATTCCTCAGTGGTGAACAGGATCTGTAAAAGCTGCTGGCAATCATCCCAGGTTGGCTGATGGGTAGGAAAAACAGACTCAAGACGAGATTAATGCCTGAGGTTTTTCAGAGAAGGGGGGATTTTGATGTTTTCAATTATAAAGACCACTAGTTGTAAAAGGGACATAAATCAATCCTCCCCCAGGCTCTGTCTGTTTTAAAGGAAAAAGGGAGGAGGAAGACAGGGCTGATGGACCGTAGTCCTGTCTGGATTGAGTGCCCAAGGTCGATCGGGACCTGTGGGGCCCCGACTCCCATGACCACATTCCAAACCTTGTGAGCAATGTGCACAGAGTAAGTTCCCACCAGGGGCCAACTGACTCCGAAACTTGGCCATTCTGATTGACACAGAGTTCGCCGTTTGCCTTTAGAAAATTTCAGGCCATATTCATCTTCTCTGTCTGTGGAATAAATTTTTTTGAAGTTATTCAAAACACAATCAAGTGGAGTTCCTTCTGTGGACTGTGAGGAACCCATAATTTTAGCCTGTGAAAATGCAAAAGGCACACAGAGCAAGCAGACAGACAACAATAAACAGACAAAAAAACAAACTTTGGTCATATAAACCTCAGGGGCAGAATGGATTTGGATCCCACCCAGGGAGTTGCTCTTCTGAGGACTCCAACCCAGTTGAGCCTGCTCGCCATCACGAAGAGGCTCTACGGAGGAGGAACCTGTGCCATGTCTGGCTTCTTTCCACCTACCCACAGTGCACTAAGACTCATTCAATTCTTACCTCTAGAGGCTTCCCTGATAAACTCCTGTGGGTCGGTTGATCAGCGATAGGGCCCGACTGGGACTGGCCTACCTGGAGCCCCGGAATACCGTCAGGGTGGCCTAGCTCCGGAATACCGTCAGGGTGGCCTAGCCCCGGAATACCGTCAGGGTGGCCTAGCTCCGGAATACCGTCAGGGTGGCCTCTCCTTCCGCAGACCGGTGTCCAGAGGGGCCAAACACCGCCGATGTCCGATCCTGGTCTCTCCTAAAAAGAAACAAAGGCTCCAAGATAATAAGCTCCAGAGCAGCTGGCTGTCTCGCTGGGGCCTCCAAGAACGTTGCACCCAGTGAGAGAGAACCAACCAGAGACCGATATTAATCCACATAGGAGTTTATTACCGGCCGGGACCCGAGCTGAACATCGGACTCGAGCCTCGACTGGGGGGAGATTAACATATTTTATACACCTTTGAGGCCAGCAGTTTCTAGGCCCCCTATGGGATAGAACTAGTAAAGCAAGCAAAAGGTACAGAAGCGGAACGTCCTGCTGTTAGAACATTTGTAAAACATTAGTTGATTAATTGTTATTTCTAAAGAGACTTAATAAGGGGAGGAGGTTTTTAAGCTTCCTCCTGGTTTATTTGTTTTTTTTGGTTCCAGGGATCAAACTCAGGACCTTGTGCTGCACCGGAACCACTGAGCTAAATCCCTGGCCAAGCTTCCTCCTTCTGAGTTCATCTAAAGGGCAGGCAGGTGGGTCAAGCAGCAATATGGAGTCTGTCTTGCTAACTAGGGTCCTTCAGTTTTCATTTTAACATTTGATTTTTTAACTAATCTGAGGGCCTTATTCTGTTGCCAAAGGAAGTTAGGTTTAATAAAGACAGACTTGTTACAAGGTGGTAGCAATGTCAGTGAGACAGTGCATGGAACTGTTAACTGCTTTCCTGAAATCCACACTTGGCATAGAGACTTGAGGGAAGAATGATCTCACCAAAAACAGCAAAAATGGCTGTCGGGAGACTGGGTATTTACATCAAGCCACTCATATAATCTGTCGCATTTACTTTCTCCCATTTCTCTAGAAGGTAAACTCTGAAGGAAAGCAAACTCTTTTTTTATTCCAAAAGATTGCATAAATTTTGAAGTTAATGTACCTAATTTTAGAATTATATTTTCTTGCCATCTTCAAACAGTATATTAGATGTGACAGAACCTTTTCCTTGTGGCCAGGTGTCTTCATGGACTGGTGTGAGCTGAGATGCAGGACCTTGGAAATCCGGTTTTTACAATTTTTCATTTTCTTTTTTTGCTGTTCTTGTTTATGGCAACATTTTATTTCTTCCATCTGCTTCTTTCTCAGTTATATGGACTTAGAAAGTAGATAATGAGTCTCAGCATAAATTATTTGGGAGATACCAGAAAATAAGCTATGGAGCCTAAGTGAGATGAGTGTAGCAGTAGTAGTGGTGTTTATTGAGGTGCATAAACACTTTGCTATATACTGTAGTATTTCACATGCATTGCCACATTTTTTTTGGCGGGGGGTACCGGGGATCGAACTCGGGTCCTTGCGCTTGCGCAGCAGGCGGCGAAACCACTGAGCTAAATCCCCAGCTGCATTGCCACATTTAATAACACTGTTGGTGCTGTTATTATCTCTGTTTCATAGTGGGTAAATTGAGGCATGAAGAGGCGATTTTGTCCATGATGTCACTAATAAGTGATCTGGAATCCACCTTTGTTCATGTGTACGGCCTGTGTTCGTCACTACTGTGCAGAAGGGACATCAGTTGCATGGACTTTGTAAGGTCCATTCTCTGTTTAGTTTGCTTTATTCCTTCAGATTCCTTTAGATGAATTATTTTCTCATTTTTAGGCCAGTGGAATTGTGCTTACAGCCTCAAGATTCATTAGCAAATTCTGTGATTTGGAATGTGTATCATGTGCTAGGCACTAATATCCCATCTTCACGGGGGAAGAAAACACAGAAAAGCAAGTATATACTTAATTTTTTTGTTTCAATGTTGGATACTAAGTTCAGAGACGATACATGCAACAAGGTAAGGTGGGTAAGAAGTATGAGTGGTCATAAGTGGGGCTTTACTGAAGAAGCAACAGTAGATCTGAAGAAGCAAGAGCATAAACAGTGCAGATACCAAAGATGAGAAGCGTCATGAGGTTCTAAGGAATTGATATTTAGAAAATCTTAGATTCGTGGACTGTGTTTCATTTTGGGATCCCTTGTGTATGTTTTCTTATTTTACGTTACTAATGTTGTCTGGTGAAGCCTAAAGACTACTGCTTCAGTGTTAACACTCTGTGGCTGTGTACTGATAGCAGTGGAAGGAAGTGGTCCAGAAGCCTGGAAAAGTGATCTTGGAATACGGTGGATACATCAGAAAATAATGTAGGGTATGTTGTGTGCTCACAATGAAATCTTACTAACATTGCTTGTTTCTGTTTGTTTGTTTGTTTTGGGGGGGTGTACCAGGGATCAAACTCGTGACCTTGCGCTTGCAAGGCAGGCACTGGAACCACCGAGCTAAATCCCCAGCCAACATTGCTTGTTTTTACCAAAACAATAAATGATGCTAGTATATGAAAAAAAAATAACATAAAATTACTAATAACATTGTCCCCCAAGAAGGGCACTTGCAGAGGACAGTAATATTGACTATGCCCAAGGCAGCTGTGAAGAGCTAACACCACAACTGGCTGGTTCATAGAAGTGAGTCCAGCTGAAGCCCACATGCCAAGGTCAGAGTAACTCGAACCCAGATTCCATTCCCACAACTCAGACCTTCTGACTAGAAGGACAGTGTGCCAATTACAACTATGTATTTTGTCTGTTTTGCTCCTGATTTGGGAATGCTTTGTCTTGTCCTTTACAAGCCTTGTTTACATTAATTTCCATAGAAACTGCATGTAGCTCACCTTTACCCCAATCGATTGTCAATAAAAGTTGGGGCCTGGAACTGGCCAGAGCCTTTGTCGGTTACACCGGCTTTGGTCATCCTGGCACCCCTCTTTCTCTCTCTTAGTTCTATCTCTTAGTGTATTTTTTCCTCAGGCCTGCATCCTATACTGGGCAGGTGGGTACTGGAAGGTACTGCAGGTACAAGTCTGCAGGTCTCCAGTAGGCACTTCAGTGTTTACGTCCTTTACAATGGATGAGTGCCCTTCCCTTCAGCATGGGAGAGCATTAACCTCTCTAATGTGCCAAATCAATAGAGGAAAAAAGTGTTGCTGACCTGCACTGGCTCAGAAATCCTGACTGCACACATCTCTTTCCAGTTCCATGTTCAGTGACGTCTCATTATAAGCGTGAAACCAGCCCCGGAGGAATATTCACCCTGCAGAAACTGGCAGATACTACAGATATACACACACACACACAAACTTCAAACCAATAAGTAAGGAATAAGGGTAGAAATTACTGTTTCTTTTTTTGCTTGTTTTCTTTTTTTGGCTTTTGGGTGTGTGTGTGTGTGTGTGTGTGTGCGCGCGCTGAGGTTGAACCCAGGACCTCACAAGTGTTAGGCACACACTGTACCACTGAGCTACATCTGCAGCCCCTTTTGTTAATTAAACCTTTTGTTGTGTGATAATCATAGATTCCCATACAGTTAAAAGAAATGCAAAGAAAAAAAAAAAGAAATGCAAAGATACAGAAAATCCAGTGCCTCTTTTACAGGGTTCACTCCAATGGTGCCATTTTGCAAATCACAACCAGGATACTGACAGGGGTACAGTCAAGTCCAGGACATTTCCATTGCCATGGGGACCCTCCTATTGCCCTTTATAGCCAAACTCCCTTTCTCTCCCTTCCCCGAATCCCCTTAGCTAATGCCCATTAAATGGAATCATGCAGTCTGTAATCCTTTGCAATTGGCTTTTGTCACGCACCACGAGTATCTGGAGACTCATTCAAGTTGTTGTGTGTATCAGTAATTCATTCTTTCTTATTGCTGAGTCATGCACCATGGTAGATGGCCCATAGTTTTTTTAATCATTCACACGTTAAAGGCCATCTGGGTTGCTTTCTTTCCAGTTTCTGGCTATTACAGATAAAACCAGACAGGCTTTTGTGTATACGAGTCTCATTTTCACAACTGGTCCTGAGGCCCTAGCTGGTATTTATGACTTTTCTCTTTCACTTTTTCCTCTACCTTATTAATAACTAACATTAATAGTATTTATTGCATGCTGAGTGCTTTACAAGTATCACTTAGTTCTCATAATTACCATTTGAGATATGAATTTTCACGCACCCCCATATTAACAGATGTGGGAACTGAGGATGAACGAGGTCACAGTCAGCATTTTTACTTAGCATTCAGACTTGAACCCAGGGCATCTCGTTCCAGAGGTCAACCTCTCAATTACTACGTTGTACATCCAGAACTTGAGTGGTCGGCTTTTCTCTTTGTGGAAAAACCTAAAGCTCTACTCCTGGAGGCTCTGAACTCTTTGTTGTCTCATTTCTGCTGCTTTCATTTTTGGTTAACTTGAACTATCAGACCTGGTGATACAAGGTGTCCATGGAGATTGCCCTGGCTTGCACCCAGCCTCTCCGTGAGCCTGCTAGAAAGCAAACCTGCTTCACGGATGTCATTCTCTTTCTGGCTGAGTGTTCACCCCTAAGTCACCACAATAATGAGCTCAACGCCCCAGGTAACAGCTATCTTCTGTTTCTGCCAGTTTGCAAAATGGCTTGAAGAGCCCAGAGTAGCAAGGTGACCATCTCAGGTTCCAGTTCAGTGGACTGCTGGGGTCTTGGTGACCCCAGGAAATCTCTTTCAGGTACCACATCTTTAAGCTAGCAGAACCCAGAATCATAGGACTAGAGGAAAGATGTTTCGACGGGTTATTAGGTGTGATAGTGAGAGGCCCCGCTCCGGCCTCTACCTCTCGGCTCTTGGGCCCCCGTGTATTCTGGCTGAGACAGAAATGGTGCTCAGAGCATAACCTGCGTTCTGTGGGCAGCACTTCAACCTCAGAAGGTTTTGCCATAATGGCTCTCTGTAGGGCCAGCTGCTGCCCAGACATAGGTGCATGAGGAGACCCATGATTCCACGGGTCTTCGGGGATGGCTCAAAGCATGGACTCTGGAGCCAAACTGCCTGGTTTGGATACACGTCTCACCACTCACTTACCTACAGTTAACTCAGGGCAATTTATAAAAACTTCTCTATGAGGGCTGAGGATTTAGCTCAGTGGTTCTGCTGCCTGCCTCGAAAGCTCAAGGTTCCGAGTTTGATCCCCGGTACAAAAAAAAACCAAACCTCTGTGGTTCAGATAAGGATAGCTGTGAGGTGAGGATAATAACAGTGTAAGGGCGTATGGGTACTGGGAAGTCAAAAGAGTTCTTACTTGCAGAGCCTTTCAGATGCGAGACATCGTGGCCAGTTTCTCCCTGTACAAGGAGGCCCTTTGTCGGGAGCCACAGCGTGTGGGGCACTGTAGTGGTGCATGAGGCAACCAGGAGGCCCACAGAGGGCAGAGCAGGGAGAGTATGGGACAGAGCTGACATAGCCACCCTTCTCCCGGTGGAGGCTGGTCTGGTAGCTTCCGGGTGCCAGACGGACCTCCAACAAAGACCATGTGCGGCCTCTGCTCTTGCCATTGTGGCCTCTTTGTTCCTGGAACATCCGGGGAGGAAGTGGAATGATCCACAAAGCAGATTTGCCTGGCGTGCTCAGGAGCAGCTTTCTTCTGTGCTGTCCTTTCCCTCCTGAGATCCGTTCACAGGCTTCTCTCTCCCCCAAGCCCCTTGTCCCAGCTCTCCAATTTTGTTCTACCCAGGTCTGTCCACCCAGCCCAACACCCAGCCCCCTTCAAGGTCAATGCAGACCCTCCAGCAGCACAGCCAAACTGATGACATGCTCTAATTGAAATGCGCCTGTTGTAGGGTTTTTCTGCTCTACTAAGTGCCAAGGCCATTTCTCAGAGGGCTGCATTATTATTTTTTAAGTAAAGAGGTATTAATGAATAGTTAATAATTATTGGCGATTTACCAAAAAAAAAAGACCACTCACTTTCTAGATTTGAAATTAAATATCTTAGTTATAAAATTCTATGTTTAAAATTTCTGTTTTTGTATTTTATGACTTTTTATTAGTGCTGGGGATCAAACCCAGGGCCTTTACACATAATAGTCAAATGGTCTGTCACTGAGCTACACCCTCAGGCCTGTTATTTTATAGTTTTTTGAAAAAAATTATGGTTAAAACACATAACATTAAATTTACCACCTCAACCACTTTTAAGTGAACAGCTCAGTAGTGCTAAGTATATTCACATTCTTGTGTGATAGATAGATCTCCAGTTTTTCCTAGAAGAGTTTTAGTATTGCAATAAGAACAGTAACAGTGCATGTTACATTCTGGATGCCTTTCTAAGTGCTTTATACATAATATCACTTAAGTTTTGAAACAACCTAATGGGGGTAGAAATTTTTATTGTTTTCTTGTAGAACTGAGAAAACAGAGGGAGAGGTTAAAGAACCGATGGAACCAGAATTCAGACACTGCACCCTGGTTCTAACATTTTTGCTGTTAATCTCTTAATAACAGGCCATTTGGGTAGCGGTGGTGTCTGGTGGAAAGCCAGCTACCTGTAATCCAGGTTGGAATGTTTCTCTTCTCGGTATGTCATGCATGATCTCTCCTTGATTCCCTTTGGTACACTGAACAAGGAGCAGCTACTGGCAGGATGGAGCAGGCTGGGAGGGAGCTGGGGATGGCAACTGCCCACACCTCCAGAGTCTTTTCGGGCTCAGCCTAGTTCTACCCGAGGATGCGGAGCTCCCGGGCTTGTGCGTCGATGGCCTGGATAGCTGGGTCCCATAATCCTTGGTTCGGGTGCAGGCTTGAGTCACAAGGCCACCTGGTGCCCCAGAAGCTTCAAGGGGCTGTTTATCAAGAGAAGAACTACAGCCTGCTGGAGTGAGCTGGGCCTTGACCCCGAGGCCCAGCCTAGACACTCTCTTCCTGGGGCTTGCTGCCATAGCCCATCTCGCTAAACACCGTTGATCCACCGGATGATGAAGCCCTAGTGGTTGAACTGCAGCCAGGGAGTCTTTCCCGGTCCTGGATCCCACTCAGAAGACAGTGCCCCTGGCCCTCAAAGTCCAGTGCCCAGTGGGGGCTGTGGCTCGGTGGTAGAGCACTTGCCTGCCATGTGTGAGGCCCTGGGTTTTCTCCCCAGAACCAGAAAAATAAAAAATAAATAAAGTAGGCACCCTCCCCTATAGCAATGCTTCCCACCCACCCCCGTGCTCCCCACCTCAGCCAAGGCCCAGTCCCCACCATCTCTGTGACACCGTGGTCAGGGGCAGGCGTACCTGCTGTGCCCAAGCCAGTCACACGCTCGGTCCTAGCTGCAAGGAAGCCTGAGAAGGAATCTCTAGTCTTATGCCTCCTACCAAGTACTATAAAGAGACCTGGATGCGCTGGCCGGCCCTCCAAACAGAAACAGAAACAATAAACACAGAACCTCATGCCTCCCAGGCTGCTGGGAAGGTTGTGTGAACAAGGGCTCTACAGTGCAGGGCTCCCAGGACAGCGTCCAAAATGCTACTTGCTGCCGGTTTGATTTTGAGCATGTTGCTTCCCCTTGAAATGATGGAGCTTCTCTATATATGAACTTCATATGGAGTTGTTCATAGAGTTCTTGTAAAAAGTAAGGCCAAGTATATAAAGAGCTTGGAGAACTACCTGGCACCTCTCTAATACCTACTTGGCTTTTATGGGGTGGGTGTGGTTCATTGCAGTACCTTTAAAACAGCACAAGTGTTTAGAATGGTGCCAACGCCATATTAAGCATTTAGTAAATGAGCACTGTTAATATTACCTATTTCTTTCCTACTTGAATGGGTGTATCTATGGGACTGCGTCCTAGAAGTAGAATTCCTCGATCAAGCACTATGCACCATGTAACCTGGATGGAGATCCACCAATTGCCTTTGTTACTAGGACACTAACTGACACTCTCATCAGTCCTGAGTGAGTGTGCACTTTCCTGACACTCTCACCAAAACCGGATCTTAACTTTTTGTCTGTCTGTCTGTCTGTCTGTCTGTCAGTGCTGACGATCAAACCCAGGGCCTGGAATATGATCATTGTGCAACTAAGCTACATCACCAGCCCCTTAATTTTTAAAACTTGTGCCCATCTAATAGGCAGTAGCATTGTTGTATTCTCTATTTCAATGTTTAAGTTGTGTATTGTGTCAACTTAATATAAAAATTTTAAAGTATATGATTGCTATACAACATGAAGATAAAAATTGCTCCCTATAATACAAGTCTCCAGAAGTGATCTCTGTTAGTTGCATTTGTACAACAAGGGAAGCTTTATCTCTACAAAATCATTTTTATAAGCATATACGTAAATATGTCTGTACAATTCAAATGAATTTAATGAATTAAAGCTGTAAGTCAGGTGTGGTGGCGCACACCTGGGAGGCTGACCCATGAGGATCGCAAGTTTGAGCCCAGCCTGGGCAACCCAGCAACTTTGTGAGACCCTGTCTCAAAATAAAAAGTAAAAAGGACCCGGGATGGAGCTCAGTGTGAAGGATTCAATCCCAGTACTGTGTAAATAAGTAATGTAGTTTAGTTAATTTTATATGTGTTTTTCTGTTTTTCCTCCCAACCACATTTCTTGGAAATCCTTCCACATTAGTATTGTATGTATAAAACTGTGCATTATGGTTGCTCAGTGTTTTAAATTATGTATGTTGCATAGTATATTTCACCATTTCCTTCTTTATTAGCAGTGCATGTGTGTAGTACACATTTATACTTGTGTGGAGTTGGTGCGGTATATAACACATCTTAATTCCTTTTTCATCCTCTTCCCATTCCAGAAAGATCTACCTTCCTACTTCCTATTACCTATCTTTTATGTGGCTCTGTTTTGGTTTGGCTTTTTTTTTGAGGCAGGGTCTTGTTTTGTAGCCCACGCTGGCCTCAAACTCACAGCAACCCTCCTGCCTCCACCTCCCAAGTGCTGGGATTCCAGGTGTGGGCCACCACACCAGGGGCTTTTTTTTTTAAATTAATTTTAGGTATACAATATAATGACACTCATCATTGGAAATTTGTACCTTTACGTACTCTCTCTTGGTTCTTTTTTTTTTTTTTTGGTAACGGGGATCGAACTCGGGTCCTTCCGTTTGCGAGGCAGGCAGCAGAACCACTGAGCTAAATCCCCAGCCCTATCTTGGATCTTATTTTTCCTCCTTCCCCTGCCCTCCCTTCAACCCCTCCATCCCTCCCGATTTACAAAGACTTTGTTTCCATTTTTTCATTTTCTCATATTAATTCCATTCCCTTCTTTCCTTTCCCCTACCCCTCCCACTTCACCTCTGCCCCCTTTCTTCCTATTTCACCTTATTATACCTTTTAGTCCTTATTTACACTTTCAGTTTCTCACACCAGAGAAACTATTTGGTATTTACACATGTGTGTCCTATTTATTTCACTTAAAAGTATCTCCTCAATGTGCATCCATTTAGCTATAAATGTCTCTAGTCTCTCACTTTTTTTTTTGGTACTGGGGATCAAATTCGGGTCCTTCCACTTGCAAGGCAGGCAGCGGAACCACTGAGCTAAATCCCCAGCCCATAGTCTCTCACTCTTTATGACTGAGTAGTACTGCATTTTATTTTTTTAAAAAACCACGTTGCAGGGCTGGGGATTTAGCTCAGTGGCACAGCACCTGCCTGGAAAGCGCAAGGTCCTGAGATTGATCCCCATTACAAATAAATAAATAAATAATAAATAAATAAATAAATAAACCAACTTCTAAAAAAACCACATTGCATAGTTTGTAATAGCTAAAACTTGGAAACAGCCCAATTGCCCATCAACTGGAGACTGGATAAAGAAAATGTGTTTTTTTTATTTTGCTATTTATAATTTGGGTTTCTCATAAACGAGAAACCATACGATATTTAAGCTTGTGCTTCTTTACACCATTTCCTTTTTGGTTGTTCCCAGATTTTCACTATTATGAACAATATTGCGATGATAATCTTATTCACATGCTTGTACACTTGTCCATTTCCATAGAGTAGATCACTAGAAGTGGATTTCCATTTGAATGGAACTAGGTGTTGCTATATTGCCTTCTAAAAATGTTCTCCTACATGTCTAGCCACCTGCCTTTCTGGGGCACTGGGAGAAGGAACCCCTCCTCCTTCTCAGGGAGCCCCCAGGTGCTGAGGTGAAAATCAGGGGCCTGGGCTCCCCAGAGAAGGAAAGGATTGGTTTCTGCCTGTCCTAAGCCTTAGTAAAGAAACTGTGATTCAGGATATAACTCCAGGGACCAAAGGTCCTTCCCAGGCCCAAATCAAAGAGCTTTTCTTTTTCTGTGGATATTTTATTTACAGTTTTGTAACATGTCCAAAATAGAAGCTTTATTAGGGGTTTTGATGGCTTAAGTTGGGCCATTAAGCAAGACTGATGTAATTTTCTTCCCAGGTGCTCTGACAGGAGCAAACCCTCTGTAGAAGAGGAGACTATTGCATAAAAGCATTTTATGGTCCTTGCCTCAGCCCTTGCGGTGCCAGGCTTGGCAAGGGAGGAAGGCCAGAGGGAGGGCGTGGTGAGAGAAAGCTTTTTCACCTGTGTCCTCATAACCAAAGAGGCTGCTACCTCTTCTGCCAGTTCCTCTTTTCTTCTTGTACCTTAGATGTGTAAGGAGGCAGAACTTCTGTTCTAGTTAGACCCTTCCTCGATCAGTTGCTTTTTAAATACTTTATTTCTACCTGGCTCAGTGGCCCATGGCTGTAATCCAGCGATTCAGGAGGCTGGGGCAGCAGGATCACAAGTTCTTGGCCAACCTGGGCAATTTAGGAAGCCCCTGTCTCAAAATTAAAAACAAAGTGGACTTGAGGGTGGAGCTCAGTACAAAGGCCCTGAGTTCAATCCTCAGTACGACAAAAGCAAACAGAAAAAACTTCTTTCACCCTTAGTGGTTTCCGTGGCCCTTATCCTTAGGCCCTGAGCCTCTCCTCAGAACTGCCCACCAGGAAGCCTGCTGCTGACAAAACTGAGTTTAAGGAATTACTACCCCACGATACCCTGTAGCCCAGAGATAGAAAAGGCCACCTTAATACAAAGACATAAGCTGCTAATTGTGAAGTTTCAGGTATCCACAGCTGGCCTACAGGATGGTATCTGAGTGGTGTGTAGGTGGGAGGAAGCCCACCCTGGTACACCAGGTTCCTCTCCAATCTGGCTCTTCCTAGGCAGCATTTTCCTGGCACAGGACATCATTTGTATTAACTCTTCTTCAGAGACAAACAGGAGAGCAGGAACATCAAAGTGAGTTGGTAGCTGGAGATTTAGCTCAGTGGTGCCACCGCCTGCCTCGCAAGCACAAGGTCCCGAGTTCAAGCCCAGTACAAAAAATATACAAACAAAGTGAGTTGGTAATACTCTGTTTCACCATGTAAAATGAAGAAAAAGCTGTATGCTGCTCTGGTTTCTTGCGAGCCTGCAAGGCAGGGCCGCTCCCACCCCAGGGGCGTGAACTTAATCTGTTAATGAGAGGAGAAATGAGGAGGACAGGGTTCAGAAGCTCTGCTTAGCTGAGGAAAACTTCAACCTGTCCAGCCAGTGCTGCTCAAGCTTCTGCAAGCTGCTTCCTTGGTGTGCTTTGCATGCATTTTCCATACATTTGTGGTTTGGGGTGGGTGCTTCGTTTTTTATTTAGTTTTGTTGCTTGTTTGCATATAAATCCCTACCTGAACACACCAGACTACCCTATGGAATGTGGTCCTGTTGTCCTTAAAGTTATCCTACTTCCTTCATAGTGCTCATCTGAAATGCTATTTATCTATATATTTGCCTGATCCTTGGCTTTCCTCCCTAGAATGCCATCTCTACAAAGGCAGCAACATTGCCTTGTTTACCGTTTTGTCTACCATCCCTGGCACTCAACCAGGGCTCCAGAAATATCTGCGGAGTGCAAGAATGAGTGGGCGAGTGAGTGAGCAACCTGCACGTGGGTCTCCCAGAGGCAGAGCCAGCAGGTGGCCGGGAGAGCTGCGGTGGAAGGTCAGGGCTGGGGCTGCTCCCCAGGGCGGCTCCCACTGCGGCCCTCTCCCACGTCTGATTTGCTCTCATCCTTTCTTCTTACATTCCCCCTTCAATACTTTTATCTGGGCTTCTACTTACAAAAGTACTCTACGCTCATTATTGTTAAAATATGAAAGTATCTGGTGTGGTAGTGCACACCTGTAACCCCAGCTGTTCAGGAAGCTGGGGCAGGAAGGTCACAAGTTCAAGCCCAGCCTGGGCAACTTAGTGAGACCCGTCTCAAAATACAAACTGTGCAAAGGGATAGGGAATAAAACATCGGGGGCTGGGGATGTAACTCAGAGAGCGAGCACTAGCCTAGCACCCAGGAGGCCCTTGGACACAGAGCCTTCTGGTCTCTTTTTCGGCAGCAAAGAGGCCTCCGCCACCACCGCGCCCCCATTTCTCACCACTCAGTTGAGCAGACAATTGCTTCTCCACTTCTCTCTCCTCAGAAGAGTCTCTCTGTCCCGGGGCTTCCTAAAAACCAAATCTCCCAGCTTTGTGCATTTCTTTCTGGTTCTGCCTCCTTACATTCCTTTCCCACTGAACCAAACAAAGCAAAACAAAAAACATGAAATGGCATGGAGTTACAACAAAAACTGTGTTCTGCAATCAGCGGACTTGGGCAGGAATCCTGCTCTTCCATCTAACAGGGGCCTTCACCCTTTCTGGGCCTTGGTTTCTTCCGAGGTAAAAGCGAGACGGTATTACCCAGGAGACCATAGCAAAGATGAAATGGGAATGTGCAGGCAGGGTTAGGATGTATCCTAGGTGCTTTGTGCATTTGAATTCTCCTTTCTCCCTGCTAACGCTCCCTTGTGCTAGACTTTTATGGCTTCTCTTTCATTTTAGTTTCCCTAGAGATAATGAATACCAATTGTTTTACATTAAATTATTCAGAGACTAATTTAATCAACTTCTCCTTTCTATTCACTGGGTTTGGTCTGGTTTGCCTCACGTCCCCATCTGCCTATCAATGGTCTTGGGATCTGGTTGGTTATAGGGGCTCAAAGAAATCTGGCTGAGGGTGGGAGAAACGGGGTACCTAGCCATGGCCTGCCCTCCTGCAAGGTGGCTCCCTGCACCCCACACCCTCCTCGTGGCCCAAGGGATCCACTTTCTGTTTCCAGAGGCCAGAGTTCAGGAACAATAGTTACACAACCACCACCCAGGTCCAGCTGTCAGGCAGCTACTTGCCTCCTCCAAGACTGTGCTTTCCTGGGACTGACAACAGCAGAAACAAACGTGGGCCCCCCTGCCCAGCCCTGCTTTTGCACAAACAGACACACGCACACACTGGAGCATGAACACACACGTGTTGCTTTGGGCAAGGGAGCCATCCTGGTGATCATGCCCACTAGGGTCAGCTCAGGGTGTTCCCCACCCATCACTTCCTGCTGTGAAGCTTGGAGTCACCAGTTTTGCCTTGGCTTCTGCCCAGGGAAGGGAAGATCAGATTGGGGCGGAAGCCCTGCAGCTCCCCAGATGCAGATGCTGCTGTCGCCTGGGAGGGCCCTGTCCACCCTTGGCCAGGAAGCCCAGGTACTGCCTGAGCCAGAAGAAGGAAGAGGCCCTGGGAGCTTCTCCGGGGACAACCTCCCTATACCCAGGATTGGGATTGGGATTTCTACAATTGTCCCCAAGCAGCCTGCTGGCCCTAGAACAACAGGTCAATGAGAAAGCAGCAGGAAGAGGTGAGGGGTGCTGTGGAGACCAGCCAGGTCAGAGTGCAAGGCCAGGAAAGAACTGGGAGTCAACAACAGACTCAAGGACAAACAAAATCCTCTAGAAGCTTTTGTGGCATTAACGTTTTAAGAACTTTTGGCAAGAGGCCAGGGGTGGGGTTTTTCTTACAGATCTTGATGGCGGGCCACCTCAGCGCAAAGCAGGACAGTAGAAGGAAGAAGCAGATGGAGACTGGAGGGGGCGGCACAGAGGGTCAGCATGAATGCAGGGTGAGTGGAGGGAGCTAGGAAACCAGGGAAAAGGTCAAAGAGAGGAAGCAGCCCTTGAGGGCATCCCCATGGGGCAGCTGTACACAGGAGGCTCCTTTGATGGCTGGCTGATGGTGCCATGGTGAGGGTAACAGACGGAGGACAGAGCCTCCAGAGGGATCAAGTGACACTGGGGACAAAGGAAGACCCTGGCCCGGGCCTTCCTTGATGGGCAGGGCACATCCTCATGAGTGCATCAAGGCCCGGATTTTCTCCCCTTCCTTCTACTCCTTTGGAAACCCGAGAGCCCCGCCCCCCACTCCCACCGTCCCTGCTTGTTTACTGGCTTGCTTTCTGAGAATGAGCTTATGTCAGATACCTTTACTACCTGTTATTTAGTACAGAGGCGTTCTCTCCGGCCTCCCCAGTGACTCTGTGGCTTCCACCTGCAGCGAGACGTGGCTCACTTCTTGGGAGGCACAGTCGTCCCTCGCCAAGGCCTTTTTATTTTTGTAACCGTTCCTGTAGTACTGCTACTGGCAACCTCAAGCCCAGACTTTACCCTTCTCCCTACCACATAAAACCTCACCCGGAGCTTTCATCCAGGGAGATGAAAGGGGTTCCCACAGCCACGGTCAGCAGGCCCCATGAAGACTGAGCAAGGGGGTTTCCCTTGGCAAGCGGCCAAGTCTGAGGAGAAAGCAGGCCCCGGATCCTACGGGAGGCCAGTTTGGGGGAGTTCCCTTAAATTGCGCCTCTTCCGGTCCTTCAAACACTGGCTTCTCAGCCATGGGGAGTCCATGGGGGAGTTGCGGAGGGCAGCCCCAGACTTAACGGGATCAGGCCTCAACCATGCTTCGAGGGACCCTCTATCAAGCTCATCAGCAAGCAGCTGTCCTCTGCCTGTCCTGGGGATGTTGTATCAGCAAGCACAGCAGCAAGGGCAGTTCTGGACTCTCCAGCTGGAGGTCGCCCTCCAAGATAGAGGGTTTCCTGCCTCGCCACAGGCCAGTGAGAGACATTGGCAGCTGCTGTGGGGCTGCCATTCAGCCCCTGAGGGCTGCTGAGCACCAGGCTGGGAGATGAGGGGGAGGCTCCGCTTTCACCTCCTGAGGGTTACAAGAGTAATAGAGGGCAATGACAGGCACTGCTGACTTTCTCCCACTTCAAAGCTCGAGGAGTCAACTGTTCCGGGAAAAGTGGAGCCCGGACCCAGCCTTCCTCCAAGCTCCTTGGGGGCAGCTGTGGCAGGAAGGCCCCAGGGTGAGGAGCACCGAGCAAGAGGCCTGGCCTTGTGGGGCGCAGATGTCAGGAGCAAGAGGGCGATCTTCCCAGGAAGCTGGGTCTGGCTGTGGCCCATAGCCCCAGGTACCCCAAATGGCAAGGGACACGTCCCTTGGATGAGTGTTTGTAGGCACAGAAACGTGTGTGTGTGCTCCCACGAACACACCCCTCCACACATGCACACTGGCAGACGCACACAAGTCTAAATACAGGGACACACTCCCGTACAAATGCAAATACTAACATGCAAGCACGCACACAAGCAAAAACTCACCCACAGGCACAGGTACACACACACACACACACACAGCCACATACATAAAGGTACAGGCAGCACAGGAGCGTGCGTGCATCCAGACACACAACCCACCACACAGGGGGCACCTACTAAAGGCACGGGTGTCTGCATGTGTCCAGGTCTCCACACACGCACGCGCAGACACACACACACGTGCGTGTCCCCCAACCTCAGCTCTAACACCAGCTATGAGGCCACTTGAGAGTCTTGGCCAGCAGCTCCGCAGCTCCCCTAGCGGGGGCCCTGGCTCCGCCCCTTCCCCCCTTCCCCCCCGGCCCCGCCCCCGGGCCCGATTGGCTGCATAAATTCCCTCCCTCTGCCCCTGCCTGCACAGCTGCCTGACCTCGCGCAGTTCCCGCTCCGCCTGCCTCTGCCCACTCCTGCCACCCCGTCAGGTCCAAAGTGTACTTGCCAGCAGCATGGGTAAGCACGGGGCCTTCCCCAGCCGTGCACTGCGCACTCCTCAAGTGGCGCTCATTTAGAGGGTCTCCTCTGCAGGAAATGGCTCCAAACTGGGGGATTGGCAGTTAGGTGAGGGAGGATTGGTCTCTTCATTGTCCCTTCCCTGCATGCACGCACGCACACACACTCACACTCACACGCGCACCCCCAGCACACAGCCAGTCTCCTTGGGAGGGGAGTCAGGACCCCGCACTCTCTCATTACGGACCTGTTTCGTGCCTCCCTCTGTCCCTCAGCCCTCCTGCTCCTCCGTCTGCGGGCTCCTGCGTGTCAGGCTGAAGTCTACAGGCGCGAAGTTGCCTCTTGGAGCTAGCTTCTACCTGGGCTAGCACGATGCCCTGTTACCACCCTGGCATAGGAGAGCGACCTGGGGGACCCCAGGTTCACCTCAAACCCAACATGCTCAGCGGCCTTGCTTGAAATGCTTCAATTAGGAGAGCACTCCCAGAAAGAGAAGCTCTGCTCCCCACAGCCAGAGTGGCCTGCGGGCCTGACCACGGGAAATGTTGGGGTTAGACAGAGCAGGGCTGGGCTGATGCGGTGGAACCAGCCACATCTTTTTCACTTCTCTCTCGGTGTCTTTGGCTTTATAGTGTTTTGTTTTGTTCGGGGAGAGGGTTGTGCGGTAAGGACCTCAGGGCCTTCACACTGAGCCGCACCCTCAACCCTTTATTTTTAAATTTTGAGATGAGGTCTTCCTAAGTCCCTAAGTCGCCCAGGCTGGGCTCAAACTCATGATTCTCCTGCCTCAGCCTCCCAGAGTGTTGGCATTCTAGGCATATGCCACCACTCCTGGCTTCATATCTTTTTTTTTTTTTTTGTACCAGGGATCGAACTCAGGACCTTATGCTTGTGAGGCAGGCATGGTGCCATTGAGCTAAATCCCCAGTTCTGCGTGTCTATCTTGATGTCTCAGATTTTGTGAATCCCCTTCCCTTCCGTGTCCAGCAACCTCCTTCCCCTCCCCCTGGTATCCTGTGCCAAGCCCTGGCACAACTTGGTTGTACAGCAAAGCAAGTCTCTTTAATTCCTTTGTACCGCACCTCACACCCTTTCTCACCACAGCCTTCCCTCAGGGCACCCACCACTGCCTGGTGCTCTCCTACCTCTGACAGCCCTACCCATATTTATCTGACCTTTATTTCAGCCTTCTGAAGGACTTCTGCACACACTGTCTTATTTACCCATATTTCTATGCACTTCTTTTGTATTTTTTATCTTTCTTCACTTAGAAGTATGACTATGTTATTTGACCTGTGAATCTACCTTAAGAGGTGGGTAGGATATTGTTATTTCCTCCTTTGGCAAATGAATGGGAGAAAGTGGGGATGTCAATCTGGAAAGTGAAACCAGGTTAAGAATTTTAGAAAATTTTTTAGGTACTGAAGCTTGAACCCAGGGTCTCCCACTGAGCCACATCCCCAGTACCTTTTTGTTTTAATTTTGAGACAGGGTCTTCTTAAATTGCACAAGCTTGGCTCAAATTTGTAATCCTCCTGTCCCAGCCTCCCAGAGTGGTGGTTTTTGGACTCCTACATGTCAGGGTCCCGGAGACCCGTAAGGCTGGACTCTGGATACTCCTGGCTTCTCATCTGCAGACACACACACACACATACACACACACACACACACACAGGGTGGAGGAGGTACCCAGTATTGTGAATTCCATTCCAGGATTTCTTCCAGCCTGCAGTCTCCCTCTGGGTTGCTTTGCAACTCTTCCTCCTGCCCAGCCCCAAACTGGTGCTGGGGTCCTGGCCGCTGTTCTTCCCAGAGGTGACCATGGTCCTCTCTTATAAGACTTCAGTGTCCAGCAGGGCCACTTCCTACAGCCACAGGGGGTCATACTGGCCTAAGGTCCTCCAGCTGGTAGCAGCCTGAGCTCCCACCTCCTCTCCCTCCTCTGGACTGGTTGTGTAATCCAGGCTGTGGTCAGCACCCTGGAGGAGGGCCAGGAGAGGAAAGCAGGAAGTGGCCTGATCCCTGCTGGAAGGGGTGCATAATCATCTTCACTCCCTGGCTGCTGCTCTTCCAGAACAGCCAGGGTTTCTGGGCTCCCACCAGGCAGCACAAAGCTGCATGGTGACTGCACCCCTTTGTTTATGTCTCATAAAAGCCCTGCTGGTGTTCTTATTATCCCCCTTTTATAGACGAAGTGGAAATGGAGGCCTGAAGGTTATACGATCAACCCAGGTTCCTATAGTTAGTCCACTGGCCTGAGGCTGGGCCCTATGTCCCTGTCACAACTACCGCACCAGGCAGCCTCTGCCTCTCTCACTCGAACCCTACCCCTGGGGCCTGCTGGATGGTCTTTCCCCTCAGGTCTTCCTGCCCCAACCCCATGCTCATGGTACTGTGAGGGACCTGGAGGACAGGGCAGCAGGGAGGTTGGGTGGGCCCTGGACAGTCCAAGCTGGCCAGGTGTATGTGGGCCAGGTGTGTGTCACAGGCTGGAGGGGGGAGCCTCCAGCCCCTCAGAGCGAGCTCCAGCCAGCACACCCTCTTATTTCCACAGCTACGAAGTGTAAATGTGGCCCTGGCTACCCTAGCCCTCGGGAGGCCATGAAAGGTAACTGCCCAATGTCTGAGAACTGGTGGGTGGTAGGGGTGGGGACCTCAGCCCTCAGACACCCCATTCCTGCCTACCCCACCATCCCCACTGCCTGGTTTCTACCCAACAGGACCCCGGGAGGAGATTATCTACCTGCCCTGCATTTACCGAAACACAGGCACCGAGGCCCCAGACTATCTGGCCACTGTGGACATTGACCCCAACTCTCCCCAGTACTGCCAGGTGAGGCAGGGTGTGGGCACTGGTGTACCCCTGAGACTCCTCAGTCCTGGCTTCTGCGCTTCTTTTCCCTAACTCCATCCTCTTTTGTCCTCCCTGGGTATGGCTGTACGCGTGAACAAGGTAACCACCTTCCTGCAGGATGAGACAAGGGCTGAAATCCAGCCTGTGCAGGGATAGCAAACCCCCATGAGTCCACAGGGGTGCACAGAAGCAGGGCCGGGCAAGTACCACCGCTTCTCCCTTTCATCCTAGGTCATCCACCGGCTGCCCATGCCCTACCTGAAGGATGAGCTGCACCACTCAGGATGGAACACCTGCAGCAGCTGCTTCGGGGACAGCACCAAGTCACGCACAAAGCTGATGCTGCCCTGTCTTATCTCCTCTCGCATCTACGTGGTTGATGTGGGCTCTCAGTCACGCGCCCCAAAGCTGCACAAGGCACGTCCTTCCCTTGCCAGGGAGACCATAATGTACCTGGCACCCCAACAGCCTACAGGCAAGACGCTGCCCCTAAACTGCTGCCTCCACCTGTGCAGGATGCAACTTAGGAGCAGGGAGGGAGGTCAGACTTCAGAAAGGGTTACCAGCCCGGTGTGGTGGTGCACACCTCTAATCCCAGCACTCTGGGAGGCTGAAGCAGGAGGATCACAAGTTTGAGCCCAGGCTGGGGAACTCAGTGACTTAGTGAGACCCTGTCTTAAAATTTAAAAAAAAAGTAATAATTTTTTTAAAGGACTGGGGATGTAACTCAATGCCAAAGCCCTGGGTTTGATCCCCAATGCCACACACATACACACACACACACACACACACACACACAAAATCAAAGGGTTACTAGGCATGCTGAGCTTTCACCATGCAGCATCTTGACCCAGGGCACGAAGGAAGAGGCTTCCTGTTTCCCTGTGAGAGGCTGAGGGAACCAATTACCCCCACCAGCTGCACGCTCAGGGCTTCCCTTAAGCAGGAACCTACAATCCTTCCTCTCTACACGTGGCTCTGTACCCTCCTGGTGCCAGACACTCGTGCTGCCTGCTGGGGAATCAAAGCCAACAGTGGCACGGGCCCAGCCCTGGAGGAGCTGGTGCCTTCGGGACAGAGGTGGGTGGCAGAAGGGATGCTTTCTGCCTGGGGTGGGGTAATTGGCAGTGTCTTTCACTTTCCCTTGCTGCTTATAGAAGCTCCCAGACTGAGTCTTTGCCATATTCCTGCAAAGAGAGTTGTGACTGAGTGATGAAGCTGAGAGGATGAGGCAGCATATACAGTAGGGGTATAGAGGGAGGCAGTGGGAACCCCAGCGCGGGAGAGTTCTGACCCCGTTCTCTGCCTCTCTCCAGGTCATCGAGCCCCAGGAAGTCCATGCCAAGTGCAACCTGGGCAATCTCCACACCAGCCACTGCCTGCCCAGTGGGGAAGTGATGATCAGCTCTCTGGGAGACCCCAAAGGCAATGCCAAAGGTACCTATTGGCACTGTGTGCTCGCAGCTTGGGAATATGGGAAGCATGTGTCCACGGGGGAGCAGATCCGAGTCTGCGAGCAGTGGGATGCAGAACCAGCGGAGCGCAGCCAGTATTTAAAGTGTGACTGAGCGACTTCAGTTGTATCAATTATTACCGTGATGTTGACCCTTAACTGTGAGTTTAGTTAAAAGGTACAGCCAGAGCTGGTGTGGTAGCTCATGCCTCTGATCCTAGCCCTCTGGGAGGCTAAGGCAGGAGGATCCCAAGTTCAAGCCCAGCCTGGACAACTTACAGAAAGATCCTGTCTCAAAATTAAAAATGAAAGCTCAGTGTAGAAGCCCTGGGTTCAATCCCCAGTTCTACCACCACCAAAAAAAGGTATAGTCAGCACAGTCTGCCATGAGGAATGTGAGCAGAGATGTGGCCTCAGAAAGTATGTTCATTTAATATCAGCCACTGTGAATGAGTGAGCAAATCTCACAGTCTTTCATATTTGCCATCTCATTTATGGTAACCAAAGCTAACACTTATAAAATGTCTATGTGTGTCGGCCATAACCTGTGAGGTTGGTACTACTATGACCCCTGTTTGTAGATGAGAAAGCTCCGGTACAGATTGGTTAAGTGACTTACCCAAGGCCACACAGCTCGTAACTCACAAAGCTGGAACTCAAATCCAGCAATCTGGCTCCGGCGTCTATGTCCTAATCACCTGTCTGTGCTGCCTCACTCATGTCATCAGAATCCTTCATCAAAGGGCCTGGGGGGGGGCAATCAATTAATCCAGCTAAGAGTACCGTACTAGACCCACCTGACTGCGTTGTCCAGGCGGTGGGCTGTCCTGGACTTAGTACCACTTGAGAGTAGAGATCTGGTTGTGTTTGCAATGATGGGTCAAGGGGTCCTACTCGGCAAAGCATTTTTCTTAGTCACTTTCTCATCACTGGGACAAAATACCCAACACCTACAATTTAGAGGAGGACAGATTTATTTTGGCTCATGGTTATTAGAGGATTTGATCCTCTTTCAGAGTGGGCCGGCCCCAAGGCAGGGAGAACGTGGTGGAAGGGCCTGGCCAGGGAAAGCCGCACACAGCCCAGTGGCCAGGAAGGAAGCAGAGCTGGGGGGCTGCTGCTCCTGCCACCGTGCGGGGCCCACCCCCAACAGCACCTCCAGTGCTGAGCCATCTGTACAGCACCCCCGTGACTCAGGCTCTTTCCAAAAGCCTGGCCTCTGAGCACCCGAGAGTTTGGGGGACGTTCTAGATCTGAACCATAACAGCATTCAGGCCTAAGGACAAATAAATAGAATTTGTCTGCTCTGTTTAAAAATTTGTGGTGAGCAGCATGGAGCTTAGACTCTACAAGGAACCCCGCTCTGACTGTGGGAACTGGGCAAGAGAAGCGTGGGTTACTTAGTCCCTAAAGATCTCCTGGTGCAAAGAGAAAATGTCCCCTGCTGCCCAGAGAAAGAGGAGTGGGAGGCCCAGCTCCCCCTGGCCTTTCCTAGGAGCGACCTTTCGGACCCTTACATTTAAGGAGCTGGCGGCTGTGGGGGACAGGCCATGGAGTTAGAGGCCCTGGGCCCTGCCCTAGGTGAGCGCTGGTCCAGTAGTGTCTCTGCCTGACACCCTCCTGTCTTTCCCACCCAGGCGGCTTCGTGCTGCTGGATGGGGAGACTTTCCAGGTGAAGGGGACGTGGGAGAGGCCCAGGAGTGCTGCGCCCATGGGCTATGACTTCTGGTACCAGCCTCGACACAATGTCATGATCAGCACTGAATGGGCAGCTCCCAATGTCTTCAAAGATGGCTTCAACCCTGCTCATGTGAAGGACGGTGAGAATCCCCCGTGTGCTTTCTGCTCCAGACCCTCCTCCAAATCTGCAGCCCCATTTCCTCCCCTCAGTGGTGCCCAGATTCTCTGGGTTATGGTACAGGACTTGCTGAGTGCTCAAGCCTGCTCAGCATCCCTTCTGCCCTAGCCCAGGGCCCAGAACCCCCACCCCACACCCCCCGTCTGAGCCACCCTCCACCCACCCACTCAGGGCTGTACGGGAGCAAGTTGCACATATGGGACTGGCAGCGTCATGAGCTCATACAGACCCTGCCCATGAAGGATGGGCTCATTCCCCTGGAGGTCCGCTTCCTGCATGACCCAGATGCCAATGAGGGCTTTGTGGGCTGTGCCCTCAGCTCCAGCATCCAGCGTTTCTACCAGAACAAGGTAACCTGTGCCCTCCAGCCTCAACCCACCCCCAGCTCCCTTGTCCACACCTGTGCCCCTGCTTCCAGGATGATGCTTACATACCCTGCCTCTCTCTTCTCCGTGCTCAGCTAATTTCCACCTTGTGGGGGGTCTGTTTTCTTTTGCTAATACTGCCTAGCACAAACAGGGTAATTTAGTTCATGGGTCTGGAGGGCAGGAGGTCTGGGTGTGAGGGGTGGCATCTGGGGAGGGCTTTCCCGCTGGTCAGCACTCTGCAGCGAGGGATATGTACAACAGGCGGAGCCGAACTGGCTTTTACATCAGCCCATCAACCCACTCGTGGGGTTCCACCTCTTAATACCTTGCACCAGGGATTAAATTTCAACATGGTTTTGGTGGAAACATTTAAACCATAGCACTCTTGGACCTAACGGAACATATTTATCCTTACATTCAAAAATTATTTAGAGTCGGGTGTGGTGGCACCCACGTGTTATCCCACAACTTAGAATGGCTGAGGCAGGAAGATCACACGTCCAAGTCCTGCCTGGGTAACTTAGCAAAGACCTTGTCAATGAATGAATGAATGAATGAATGGGGCTGGAGATGTAGCTCAGTGGTAGAGCACCCCCGAGTTTGATCCCCAGGACAAAACAAAAGAAATCAAAAAACTATGCAGTGAACTTCTGTGTTGGGCACTATACTAGGTGCTGGGAATGCAGCAGTGAGGCTGACACCACCATGGTCTGAAGGCCCAGGCAGGGAGGCAGACCTCAGTGGCAAGAAGTGGCACAGTGCTACACACTTGTAATCCCGTACTCCGGAAGGCCGAGGGAGGAGGACCCCAAGTTTGAACCCAGCCTGAGCAACTTAGCAACTGAACAAGATCCTGTCTCAAAATAATAAAGGACTGGGGATGCAGCTCAGCGTGAAGGCCCTGAGTTCAATCCCCAGTGCTCTGTCCCTCTCAGCCCCAACCCACAGGCTCACCTCTCGGCCTCTTAACCTCACCCTCCACTCCCCGTGTAGGCAGCTACCTGGTCGGTGGAGAAGGTGATCCAGGTGCCCCCCAAGAAAGTGACGGGCTGGATGCTGCCTGAGATGCCGGGTGAGTGCAGATAGAAGGAAGCAAATTGGGAGGTTGACTCCTGGTTGGGAACCAAGAGTCCTTACAGCCTCTGAACCCACACCCCCAGGCTTGATCACTGACATCCTGCTGTCCCTGGACGACCGATTTCTCTACTTCAGCAACTGGCTGCATGGGGATGTGCGGCAGTACGATGTCTCTGACCCTCAGAGACCCCGCCTCACCGGACAGGTGGGTGTCCTGGCACGATGAGAAGAGGGAGGAAGGAGAGGCTCTGGGGATGGGGTGGAGGCTGTGGAGTAGCTGGGAGGAGCAGGAAAAGCAAAAACATGGGCACAGGATGGTGCGGGCTCAGCCTGGGGGAGCCATGGCGGGGTGTGGGAACAAACGTGCCCCGGAGTGAGGCCCTGGCAGGCAAGCTGCTCCCCTCCTCCTCACTGGCTCTTGTCCTCTGCACCCCCCCACCCAGATCTTCCTGGGCGGCAGCATTGTTAAGGGAGGCCCCGTGCAAGTGCTGGAGGACCAGGAGCTCAAGTGCCAGCCGGATCCCCTGGTGGTCAAGGTGTGGCCCCCTCAGATGCGGGCTCAGGGATGGGGAGGGGCCAGCACAGGAGCATGCTTTTGGCCTTTGGGCGGTACCTGCAGTCCCCTGCTAGGATCTGGGTGTAGGATTTCCTAGGACCTAATCCCCACTTTCTCCAAGGGAAAACGGGTGGCCGGAGGCCCTCAGATGATCCAGCTGAGCCTTGATGGGAAGCGTCTCTATGTCACCACATCACTGTACAGTGCCTGGGACAAGCAGTTTTACCCAGATCTCATCAGGTAAGACACAGACTCCCTGGGCTCGGTGCTCCCACCTCCTTCTCCCCAGGGTTGTGTGGCTGTCTGGGCTCCCAGGAGGCCCTGCCTGTACCCAGCCACACACCCAGCGCACTTAGACCCTGCTGCCTCCTCAGGAGCCCACCCCACAGTCACAGACTCTTGGAAGGGCGGGTGGCCACCTCTGACCTTTCCCTCACCGCCGTCCCCTTTTCTGCCAGGGAAGGCTCAGTGATGCTGCAGGTCGATGTTGACACAGAGAGGGGAGGGCTGAAGCTGAACCCCAACTTCCTGGTGGACTTTGGGAAGGAGCCCCTCGGCCCAGCCCTGGCCCATGAGATGCGCTACCCAGGGGGTGACTGCACCTCTGACATCTGGATCTGAAGTCCACCCCTCAGAACCCGCCTGCGTGCGGAGCCCTGGCTTCCCTTTGCCTTCTCCTGGCCCTGACCCATGGCAGTTTGTCCCGCTAAAGCCAGACTGAGACCACTGAAACAAACTGAGTGGGACTTCCCTCTCTTGGCCACTGTTGTTTGCTGCTCACTGTGCTGATTTTTTTTTTCTTTTTCTGGTATTGGGGATCGAGCTCAGGACCTTGTGCTTGCAAGGGAGGCACAGCGCCACTGAGCTAAATCCCAAGCCCCTGTGCTGACTTTTATATAAGCTCTTGGAAGCACCAAGAAATAAACTAGTGAACCTATTCTCAGATCACTTGTTTTTTGGGAGTACGTGACTCCCTTTCTGCTGATTGGAGGACTAAGGAGGACTCCGGGGTGTTACCACAGCTAGTTTACACCAAAAACTCTATGAGATGCTAATGATGCCAGAGTTTCATTTCCTCCCTCCCTTCCTTCCTTTTCTCTCTCTGTCTCTGTCTCCCTTTCTCTCTTGTATGGGGATGGATCTCAGGGCCTTTGCACACATATACTGAGCTACATCCCCAGCCCTTTTTTTGAGACATGGACTACTAAATTGCTAAGTTAGCCAGACTGGGCTTGAACTTGTGATTATCCTACTTTAGTTCCTCCTATACCAAGTGCTGGGATTATAGCTGTGTGCCACTGTGCCAAGTCAAAATCTCAGTTTTATGGTCAGACAGAACCTAAAGATGTTGAGAGTGACTGCCAGGAGGAGACCAGAGGCATGCCGGGGGGGGGGGTTTCCCCCACACTTTAAAAAAAATTCATACTTTCTTTTAAACAATCTAAAATATCATTCACCAGCCCTAAGAGACTGCAAGGTGCACCTTCACACACAGGAGGCCCCAAAAGCCCTTAGGTGGACAGTGTGACTCTTGTCCACTGGGGTGACACAACTGGAACTTCCTGTTGCTGAGAGGCCAAGTGTCACCTCCTAACTGGAAGACAGAAACACGGCCACGCAGGAGGGCTGGGACACCAAGGGTGACACGACCTAACCCCAGGGCCATGGCACCCGTCTCCTCACTGGACAGTGGTTTAGAACCCTGTCCAAATCAGAGATGAGTCCTTTAATGCTTTGGTTCCTTATAAAAGGAATCTAATGGAAGTTCCAGGGCCCTAAAACAGCAACCAATGACCCTTTTATTCTCTACCTTAGACAGCAGTAAGGAACATGCAGGCACTAAGCTACATTTTTTTTCAGTCATCTTCAAAAGTATCTTTTATTTAAACATTGGGACAATACAAGAACCCAAGAAAGGGCCAGCCACCCTCAAAATGCATCAGACTTCCTTTCCCTTTGAGGCCTTTAAACATATTTCCAGAAATATCCACCTCAGCTGGAGTCTTGATTCCCTCCCTCTGCCTTACCTGCTTCCTGGGCTGGCTCAGTGAAGGGTCCTTGCCTAGCATGAGCAAGGCCCTCAGTCCAATCCCCAGCACCACACATGCACGCGCACACACACACATACACACACATGAAGTGGTGTGTGCTCTTAGGGTTAGAGCAGGCAGCAGCTTTAAGAGCATTAAGAAGGCCCTGCTGGAGGGTCAGGGAAGGAGGCTTTCTGGAGGGCATGACAGGCTGGCTGGGATGGCAGAAATGCAAGTTAAAACACTATATGATGACCCTACACACCCATCAGAGTAGATAGGATAAAAATAAAAATGAAGCTGCAGGTGTAGCTCAGGGGTATGCTTGGCATGTTCAGGGCCCTGAGTTTATGCCCCAGCACCAAAGTGGTGGTGATTGGTGGTGATGATGATGATGATGAAGACGACGACCATGATGTGAGATCAATGTTAAAAAAGGAGCCACCGCTGTAAAAAACAGCTTGGCAGTTCTTTGTAAAACTAAACAAACTTGCCATGTGACCCAGCGACTGCACTTTTGGGCCTTTGTCCTAGAGAATTGTGAAAATATCTTCACAGAAAAACCTGCCCACAAGTGTTTAGAGCAGGTTTCCTGTTAATAAAACTGCAAACAACTCAAATGTCCTTCACCAGCTTCACCAAAGGTGGCTAAGGGTTAAACAAACTGCATTAGGTCCACACCACGGAATAGTACTCAGTAACAAAAACAAATGAATTATCAATATATGTAACAACTTAGATGGATCTCAAGGGAATTTCACTGAATGAAAAAGACAGTCTCAGGAGGTTACATATGGTGTTATTCCATTTATATGACACTCCTGAAATGAAAAAAAACAATTGGAGAAGAGGTCAGTAATTGCCAGGGGTGGGGATGGGCAGTGGGTGTACTATAAAAGGGCAGCATGAGGAGTCCTTTTCATGATGAAATTGTTGGCTTACTGCCCTAGTGGTTTTCCAAATTTACAATGTAATACAAATTACATAGACCTTAATACATACAAACGAGTGTGTGTGCAACTAGTGAAATCTGAGTTAGTTTGATGGATTGCATCGATGATCCTGGTTGTTACATTGCACTACAATTATGCAAGATGTACCGCTAGGGGAAGAGGAGGAAGAGTACATGAGGACTCTCTGTATTATTTCTTGCAACTGTATGTGAATCTAAAATTACCTCAAAATAAAGAGTAACACAGGTCACAAAGGAGCATCCGTTCAAAGGTGGAGCCATCTGAGGATCAAAAAGAGTAATAACCAAGAAGGACTGAAATACATAAAATATGTTAAAATCAAACTCTGTGATACACGACACCCTAATTGGTCATCTTTGGAGGATGTTTGGATACCATCTCAGTATCCTAAAAGCTGAAACTAGAAAGGGAAAGAAAGAAGTGCTTATCTTGCGTTTCCTCAGGAATTTCCCCTGGGGTAATGAAGTGATAAGAAAAAGTTTTTTATAGGGTTCCAGCCAGTAAATTCAGGGGAACAGTGGCAGCTGAACAACACTGATTTGTAACCTATATGACAAGTAAATCTGGGCCATGCTCGTCACCTACGCAAACACCACTGAATGGAAGGCTAGAAAAGGACTCCGTGGCAGACTAACCCAGACTGGCAAACCCCAGCCCACCAAACGACCTTTACATCACAAAAAGAGGGACAATCTCACATTCTGTGCTTCCTAATGAAATGCAGTAGAAAGTATGCAATGCAGCACAAGTGTTCTAGCCAGAAAAATCAAAGTGAGCTGGTGCACACCTGTAACCTTGGCACTTTGGGAGACTGAGGCAGAATGACAGGATGGAGCCCTGCCTGGGCAGCTTCGTGAGAAACTTATTGAAACCTTTCTCAAAATAAAAAATTAAAAGAAGGGCTGGGAATGTAGCTCAGTGGGAAGGCCCTGAATTTAACCTGTTAAACTGAAGAAAAGAAGATGCAATAATAAACATAAAGAATAAGGAAAGTTCTATGGAGCACATGACCATCTGTCTCAACAGATAATTTGGGAGAGATGAAAAGTATAGATTAAAGGGCTGGGGATTTAGCTCAGTGGTTCCACTGCCCTCCTTGCAAGCACAAGGACCCGAGTTCGATCCCTGGTACAAAAAAAAAAGACAAAAAAAAATTTGAGAAACACATTAATGAAAACCAAATATAATACAGTATGTGGCCTCTGTTGATCCTGATTTTTTTGTTTCTTTGTTTGTTTTTGGTACCGGGGACTGAACTCTGGACCTTTCTCTTTCGAGGCAGGCAGCACAAACACTGAGCTAAATCCCCAACCCTGATCCTGATTTGTTTTGAACCTCCCAGCAGAAAAATACCAGGCAGGATGGTGAATGCCTATAATCCCAGCACTTGGGAGGCTGAGGCAGGAGGATTGTGAGTTTGAGGCCAGCCTGGGTTACATAGAGACTCTGTCTCAAAACACACGCACACAAAAGAAAAGATACAGAGTAAAAGGAGTCAAGGGGAAGGATAGGCTAATAAAATTAGAAGGCAGTCGTGTCTTTTTCTTTCAGGAATTCAGGCACCCCCACTTTCTGCCCCTTTTTTTTTTTTGGTACCAGGGATCGAACTCAGGTCCTTGTGCTTGCAAGGCAGGTGACAGAACCACTGAGCTAAATCTCCAGCCCCTTTCTGCTCCTTTTAAGGTTCTTTCTGGTCACTGTCATGACAATTGCCAACTACTGTGGTACTGGAGAGTGTGTCATTACCAAAGATAAATAAGATTAAGGCAGAGTGGGGCTGGGGATTTAGCTCAGTGGTTCTGCTGCCTGCCTCAAAAGCGCAAGGTCCAGAGTTCGAGCCCCAGTACCAAAAAAAAAGAAAAAGAAAAGGCAGAGTAAAAATTCAGCAAGCTCAAGCAAGATTGGTGCGGGAAGCCAGGCCTAGTGGCACACACTTATAGTCTCAGCACTCTGGGAAGCAGAGGCAGGAGGATCACATATTTGAGCCCAACCTGAGCAATGTATTCACTCAGGAAGACTCTCTTGCGAAATAAAAAGAGTTGGGGATGTAGCTCAGTGCGAAGCCCCTGATTCAATCTCCAGTGCCCCAAAATAAAAGATTGGCGCAGGGTAGGGTAACAGCACAGGTAAAGCAAAATAATCAAATATTGATAATTATTGAAGCACAATGACAGGTATGTGTTTGTGGAGGATTATGACATTCTTCCTTCTTTTGTTTGTTTTGCAGGCTAGAGGTTTTGTTTGTTTAGACACAGGATCTTGCTATGTATTCTAGGCTGGTCTTAAACTCACTATGTACATTATATACTCCAAGCCAGCCTTGAACTCTTGGGGATCCTCCTGCCTCAGCCTCCTGAGTGTTGGGATTACTGGTGTGTGCCACCACTGGGTATTAAACCCAGGATCTCTTGCTAGGGCCTCTTCCTTCTTTTGTGTATTTGAAAATTCTTTTAAAGGTTTAGCTGTTATCACCAAAACAAAAAGTGAGGAGTACAGATGTGTTGTTTTACTATAGCAATCTTTCTATGTATATGTATCCCATATGTACCTTAAGTATACACAATAAAATGTAGGATTTTTTTGTTTTTGCTTTGGTACCAGGGATTGAACACGGGACCTTGCACTTTCAAGGCAGGCAGCAGAACCACTGAGCTAAATCCCCAGCCCCAATAAAATGTTTTAAAAGAGAACATTTTCCAAATAAAAACTGAACAGAAAACCTCTCTATGTCTGACTCTCTCCATCACAGAAACAAATGCTTCACAAAGCCCTCCTGGGATCAACAACCCAGGTACCAGCAATCTGTAATCGCTGCTGTACCCACCCTGTCCCCTCTGCCTGTAGCTTCACAGACACACACACACACACACACACACTCACACACACCCGTACACCAGCACCAGGCCAGATGAACAAGGGTGTCAGAGCAGAGTGTGCCAGGGGAAAGTGCAGCGATCACCAAGTAGAAATCCCAGTACCATGGCCAGTGCCCCAGAGGCCGAGGGGAAGGTTCCAAGTCTGCAGAGCTCAGAGCAACCCCAAGGAAAGCTGAACCCCATTCCCGGGGAACAAAGAAAGTACTGGGAGATCTTCAGCCCTTCAGGGGTTCTTTAAGAATGATTAGCCCTCTCAGTCAGATGTGGTGGTACACGCCTGTAATCCCAGCACTCGGGAGGCTGAGGCAGGAGGATTGCAGAGAGTTCGAGGCCAGCATGGACTACATAGTGAGTTCAAGGCCAGCCTGAATTACATAGTGAGACTCTGTCTAAAAAAACCAAACCAAAGCCAGAAAAAAAAAAATACACACAAGTTGTTGTACATATTGTTCAGTGGGGAAGGACTTATTTGTGAGTTATGTGATCCCAATAGTGTGATCCCCTCTCCCACTTTTTTCAGTGCTGAGGATCAAACTCTACCACTGACCTCTACCACTGAACTACATTCCCAGCCCCTGACCACCACTTTAAAAAAGAACAAACACAACAGCAACAAAAACCTCTGTGTAGATGAACATATGTTTGTGAGAACATGGAATGAGTACAGGGGGATACTTTCCAGAACATGTTATCTCAGAGGGATGAGGATTCTTTTTTAATGAAAACTTGGTAAGTGGTTTCTAAAACTTACCTGGAATGTGCCTGGTCCTGTATTCAACCCCAACACCAAAAACACAAACAACAAATTCCTGTATGTGTGAGTTGTAATGAGCATGGGCAGATACTTCATCAGTAACTTAACTATAGATGCTTAGTGATCCAGTTATCCAGTGCTATGTAACAAACCGTGGCAAAGCTTAGCTGGCTGCAGTGGCTATAATCCAGCTACTCAGGAGGCTAAGGAAGAAAGATCACAAGTTCAAGACCAGCCTGGGCAACTCAGTGAGGCTCTACCTCAACATAGAAAGGGCTGGGATGTAGCTAGGGGCTTCCTGAGTTCAACCCCCAGTACACCAAACAACAAACACAAAATTTAGCAGCTTGAAACAATGACATTATGTTTGCTCACAAAGTTGCAGATTGTGTAGGGCTCAGGGGGCTGCAGAATAGGTGGCAGGCTCCCTTACTCCCATGTCTGGCCTTTCCTGCTGGCTGTCACTTGTGCCTCAGCTGGGTTCCGATGAGACACCTACACTACAGCTTTCCAGGCACCTGCTCGCGCTCCCTCACAACATGGCTGGGGTCCGGCACACGCACTTAGGCAGCAAAGAGGGGGCTGTGTGACCTCTTCTAACCTAGACTCAAAAGCCATGAGACATCACCCCCACCACATGCCACTGCCTCCCCAGAAAGGTCCCGGAACTCGGCTCCACCTCTCAACAGGGAAGCAACAAGGATCTGAAATAGTGTGTGGGACCAGAAATGTTTCGTGGCCACATTTGAAAACTACAAGCTCACACACACAGGAGTGTTCTGGTGTTGGGGTTGAGCACAGAGCCATACCACTGACCTACTCCCCCAGCTCCAGGAATAGCTTCTTTTAAATTAACAAAACTAATAACAGAAAAATTTTGACACTAAAAACAAAGATATACTATATAATTGCATTGTTTAAAACAGCGCACAGTGGGCCTGGTGGTGTCACATGCCTGTAATCCCAGCACTCCGGAGGCTGAGGCAGGAGGATCACCAGGAGCTCAAGGCCAGCCTGGGCTACATAGTGAGTTCAAGGCTACCCTGAATTACAGAACAAGACCCTGTCTCAAAAACAAAACAAAACAAACCAGTATGCAGTATTATGAGTAGAGGAATAAAATCAATGAAAGAGTATAATGTCCAATAGGCATGGCCTGTAACACCGGCACTGAGGGAGGATGAGGCAGGAAACTTGAAACCTGAAGTCCCACCATTTACCGAGACCCTGACTCAAGTTAAAAAAAATAAAAAGGGCTAGCAATATAGCTAAACAGTCAAGTACCCCTGTACTTGACCCGGTCAAGTAAAGGTTCAATCCCTAGTACCACCCCACCCCACCCCACCCCCAAAATAGTATAAAGCTCAGAAACAACTCCAGCTATACAAGGTAGCTTAGTATGTAATAAAAGTATATGATGGGCACGGAGGGGATGGGGTTTAGCTCAGTGGTAGAGCCCTTACCTAGTGTATATAATGCCCTGGGTTCAATCCCTAGCACTGCAAAAGGAAAAAATACAGATAAAACTGTAAACTGGGCATGGTTATAATCCCAGCACTCTGGGAGGCTGAGGCAGAAGGATTGCAAATTTGAGCCCAGCCTAGGCAGCTGGCAACTTAGTGAAACCCTGTCTAAAAATTTAAAATTCAAATTAAAAAAAATTTTTAAATTCAAAAATGAGCCAGGGATGTATCAGTACTAAGACCCTTGGTTCAATCCCCAGTGCCAGGAATAAATAAATGAATAAATAAACAAATAAATAAATAAGAGTATAGAGGAAAAGAAAAGTTAGAAGGTATGTTAAAATACCAGAGCCTGAGGTGAAACACGCCTGTAATCCCAGTGCTTGGGAAGGTAAGGCAGGAGGATGAATGGCCAACAGTTCAAGACCAGCCTGGGCTACATCTAGAGACTATCTCAAAAAACAAAAACAAAACATACAACAACAAAAAGAAATAGAAAACTTACTTATAAGGAGGAAATGATAAATGTATTGAAATGACTGTCTATCCACTTGGAAAACAAATTAAATTAGACACCATGGAAGAGATCAACTGGGAACAACCGCTCCCAAATCCATTTTCCCTTGCCCACCATGAGTAACTTCTGTCCTTAATTTTACAGTAATAATTTTATTGCTTTTCATTACCCCATTCTAACCATATATGTATTGATCCACAAATAATATATGGTTCTGTTTTCCTTGACATTAAATATTCACAAAATGCACCACACCATATGTTTTTTGGGGGTGGGGAGGGACTGGGGATTAAACCCAGGGGTGTCCTGCCACTGAGGTATAATCCCAGCCTTTTTTATTTTTTTATTTTTAGGCAAGGTCTTACTAAATTGCCCAGGCTGGTCTCGAATTTTTGATCCTCCCGCCTCAGCCTCTTGCTTAAATGGGCTTACAGCCCTGCACCACCACACCTGGCATACTGTATGTTTTCTTCTGAGTTCTTTCTGTTTCTGAACTTCCTCTCCGTGGCTGAGAGCAGCAGCGGTAGCTCATTCCTCTCCATAGCTGTGTGACATCCTAGCATATGAAGACACCACAACTTTTATCAAGCTACTGTTGAACATTTGTCATTTCCAGATTTTGCTAAAGCAAGCACAGAGACTGCAGGCGGTACTGCTGGTGTCTTTAGGGCGGATGCTCACAATAGGACTGCTGAGACATTCACATATACTGAGATACATAATTGACTTCAGCAAGCAACATTGAGTCCTTTTTAAAATGATTATACATTACAATTTACACTCCTATAGCAGTAGATGAGAGCTGCTAGTCCACAGTCACGCCAACCCTCAATGTTGCCTAATTTAAAAATTTTACCAATTCACTGGTGTTGGGAGCAATGCTACATAATTTTAGGGAAAAAAATCCTAGTTCTCCTGCCTAGAGGGCAGCTACGGCATTTTGAGACATAATTCCATTTTGACCCCAAGTCACAACTGAGACCTCAATGATCCGGTGATGCTGTGATGCTCCAGGACAAGATTACACCAGCTGAAGACATCCTGGGAGGAACAAAATCTTCATCTACTCAGTTCCTCATTGTTCTTGGATTGTTACACTTTGTTTATGCCTATGTACTGAACTCTCTGCAAGTCATTTCTTACACCTTATTTATCCCGATGTTCTGAACTCTCTGTCCTGAGACATTTGTTACATTTGTTTCTCCTGACTTACTGAATAAAAGATGCGGTAAACTAGGGGCTTTTTTTTTTTTTTTTTTTTTTTTTTTGAGAAGAAGCTGACCTTTGGGTCTGATCAGTGCTGCTCTGGGCAGCAAAGACCAAAGCCCGAAGCTAACTGCACCTTTTATTCAGTACATCGGGGAGAAACAAATGAAACAAATGACTTGCAGAGTTCAGTACATGGGCATAAACAAAGTGTAACAATCCAAGAACAATGAGGAACTGAGTAGATGAAGATTTTGTTCCTCCCAGGATGTCTTCAGCTGTTGTAATCTTGTCCTGGAGCATTACAGCATCACCGGATCATTGAGGTCTCAGTTGTGACTGGGGGCCAAAATGGAATTATGTCTCAAAATGCCATAGCTGGCCTCTAGGCAGGAGAACTAGGATTTCTCCCTAAAGTTATGTAGCATTGTTCCCGACACACTGGCTTTGAAATGATCTTATTGCTTTAATTCCCATTTTTCTGGTCATTGTAGTACACAGCCTCTCCTATGTTTATGGGTCATTTCTGCTTCTTTTATGAAATTCCTGTTTATTTCTTCTGACCATGTTTTAAAATTTGGCTACCTTTTTACTTTTTTATTTGTAAAAGTCTTTATAAATTCCAGATAACAACTGTCAGTTACATGCCTTAAAAATATCTTATCTCAATTTGTACCTTGTCTTTGTATTCCTCTTATAGTGATTTTCTTTTCTTTTCTTTTTTTTGTATCAGGGATCGAACTCAGGACCGTGCACTTGTGAAGCAGGTGGTTGAACCACTGAGCTAAATCCCTAGTCCTTATAGTGATTTTTTTGTGTGTCTTTTGTTTTGTTTTCTTGAGGCAGGGTCTCACTACACAGCTCAGGCTGACGTTGAACTCACTACGTACCTCAGGTTAGTTTGAAAGTCTCACAGATCCACCTGGCTCAGCCTCTTGAGTCCTGAGATCATAGTTATGTGCCACCATACCTAGCCTTATAGTGATTTTTAAAATAAAATTAAATTTTTAGTATTCATGTCTCTGAATTTATCAACATTTTTTTATGGTTCATATTTTTGTGTTTGTTTAATAAATTCATTTCCAGTGTTGGTAGTTATTATACAATAGTGCCGATGTGCAATTCTGAATCTAGACAGCCTAGGGCAATTAATAACCTTGGGCAAATTATTAACCGCTCAATGCCCCAGTCTCCTTATCTGTAAAATGGGATAATCATAATGCCTGAGAGTCGCTGTGAGATAAACAGGTAACATATATGAAACCCTTAGTACTGTACCCAGTACATATTAAGGTCTAAATAAATATTTGTTATTATAATAATTATCGGATTTTTTTTTAGTGGTACTAGAGATTGAACCCAGAGCCTTTGGATTGAACTGTATCTCCAGCCCTTTTTTATTTTTTATTTTGAGACAGGGTCTGGCTAAGTTGTCCAGGCAAGATTCAAACTTGCAGTCCTCTTGCCTCAGCCTTCCCAAAGTGTGGATAATTGTTATTTTTACTTCTCAGGGAAAAGACCATGCCTTATTCAGCTTTGTATCCCCAGCTCTTAGCAAAATACCTGGCATGAATAAATAGTTCTGTGTTTTTCCCATCTCTGGTCTCCCCCTGCCTCTCAACTCACCTTCCATAAAGCTGTCAAAATATTCTTCCTTATATAGCTATGATACTTTCTCTCCTCTCACTTAAACTTCCAATTATTCTGTTCCTTGCAAACGTTTAAGCAGCAAAATTTACCCCAATTCTGTATCCTGGATTCCCCTTCACACAGGTGTGTGTGTGGGGGGGTTCCATCAGCCACTACCCATTCATTCAAAAGCACTGCAAACGTGTATATGCAGGCTAGGGCAGTGTTCAGAAGATGGACTCTGAAGGAAACTGCCTGTCCCTGGATCCAAAGTCCAGCACTTACTCTATCTGTGGCTGTGGACAGGACCCTTCGCCTCTCCAAATCTCAGCATCCTCATCTGTAAAACATCCTCATCTGTAAAACAAAGACAGGAACAGCACCAGCACCTACACTGTGTACATCACATGACGTGTCTAGTGTTTGTTATGATGTCTGACAGACAGTCAAGACCAAACACATTTTCACTGTTATTAGAATACCTTCTTACTAGTTTATCCTTGTTCTCCCAGACCCAGAGAAGCTGGTAGCTTGGAAATGGAGGCTGTAAAGGGCCTCCTTGGTGATGAGATCAGACACCACAGCTGCCTTCTTTACAAAAAGCACATCGTTGATAATGAGCCTGGAGAAATGAGGACTGCAAATGTGATTTGGGGTATAACATCTCCAATATGCAGAACAAAATAAATAAATCTATCCATTTAAAAGGGTGTCAGCTGGGGCACAGGTGCGTGCCTGTAATCCCAGCACTCTGGGAGGCTGAGGCAGGGAAAGAAACACCTGGGAAATACAGCTCAGTGCGAAGCACTGGGTTCAATCCCCAGGACTGCAGGAGGGGTGATGGGGAAGGTTGTCAATCTGGAGTCTGTGACCTTCTTGAAATCGGATGCAAACCTTAATCTGCAGGTGCATCTCTTTCCTGGCAAAGGATCCACTGCTTTTATCTAATTCGTGGCCTTAAAAAGTCCTAAGAGCGTTAAGAACCCTTGACCTATGCAGTTCTCAGAGGGTGTTTCCCGTGCGGTCTGGCACCCCCTGGGGGAATGAATGAGTCAAAATCCCAGCGTCCAGCAAGTGCGATGGGGGGGGGCGGGGGGCGGCGCTAGCAAGACCTGGGATAAAACACACCCGGAAAACCAGGGAACACTATGGGTTCCTCGGTTTCAGCCTAATGTGGTGCAGCTGCGGAGGCCCTGAGGCCTCCACCGAGAGCCTGGTGGTCGTGGTCGTGGGTTTTCTGCGTTCGGCTGTGAGGGGCGAGATGGTTCAACTTGTTTTACATCAAAGGGGAGTTATAAGAGTTTATAGTGAATCTCCATCGCCATTACTCATAATTTTCTAGTTACTTTATCATCTACTTATTATTTTCTTGCGGCAGCGCTGACGCGCGAAGGTCGAACTGAAACCACAGGAGAGGGCAGAAGACAAGAAACCTCCACGGGAACCCATGCACGGGTTTGCGTCCTGCGGTTCCTTTAAGAGAAGAACCTCTTGGGACCGGCAGTCCCTACGGACCCCAGTTTTAACTGAAACCTAATCCGGACTTCCCCCTCTGGACTCAAATAAGACCAACTTTGGATTTTCCCTCCCCTATTGACCAATCAGATTCTGTTACCAGGCAGACTTCAGCAGCCGCCTGTGCGAGCCCGGCGCCTTCGGTCTCCGGGTAGCAGCAACAACCAATCACCAAGCAGGTCGTTCGTGTATCCAGGCAGATCGCGTCGACTACAGCCATTCAGAAAAAGGAAAATAAAGCAACGCAGGAGCTGGCTGGACCGGGACCGTGGGGCTGGGCTGGAGTGAAGGTGGCTACGAGGTAGTTTCTCTTCCTGCCTTACCTTTATTTGTGCTTGTGTTGGAAGGCGACTCTTCAGAGGTAGGGAGGGGGCGATAGGAGATGGGAAGCGAACAGAAAAAGATGCCGGCTGTATTTTCAACGGCTGCTTCACCCATGTGCACATGCCCCGAATCCAGGACCCCCTTCTCCCTGCCGGGCTTCCTCCGCCCAGCCCAGGAGTCCGTCGCCCCGCGTGCCCCTCGGCGGCAGCCGGGGATTGAAGGGCGGGGGGCCGGAGGGCCGGGGTCGCGCGTCGGGGCGGGCGATGACGTGTCGCTGTGGGGAGCGGGCGGCGCGCGGGCCGTGGCGAGATGAAGTCCTGAGAACTTGGGCCTGGTCCCCCCCTACCCCGAGCGAGGGCGGGCAGAAGTCTGTTCGTATCCTTTCTGACCTGCCAGGCGAAATCTTGATGAGGAATATACTCGCGATTTGGAGAACTTTGTTGTTGCTGGGGGAGGGGGTGTCAGAGGAGAAATGAACATTTCTTTCTAACGTAGATTTCCAATCCTCCTTCTCTTCCTTTACATTTTTCCAGATTTAGGAGACTTCAGAAAAGTGGGGCAGGTAGAATGGAGATGGCAGAGGTAGAGACCTCTACCTCTTTAGATGGGGTTTAGATGGGCCTGATGAAATAATGGAATAATTTCTAATTTTTGGAGAAGGCAAAAGTGGTGAAAAAAGACCACTGGGGAGATTTAGAGGCTTTGTCTGTTTCTCTGTCTTTCTGGGCAGAGAGATAAAAACTGCCCTAAGTTACATCTTCATGCTCTGTCCCCTCAGCTCTAACCCCATGCTGGGATGGCTGAAGATGAGCCTGATGCTAAAAGCCCCAAGACTGGGGCAAGGGCACCCCAAAGCGGTGCTGAGGCTGGGGAACCTACCACACTTATTCAAAGGCTCCGAGGTACCATTTCGTAAGTACCTGTCACCGCCTCCAAATCCTGTTCCAGACTTCTGGATAGATCCCAGTAGCACTTCACTTCCTCTGGGGATGAGCTGCCTCCAGAGAGAGCAGAGAGAGATTCCTAGTCCTGACAGCAGTTCTTGAGGGCCTTCTAAGCATTTTAACCCACCCCACCCCCAAGCAGTCCAACAAAGGGATGGGGAAACCTTGTGTGTGACCTCTAGCTTTCTGTTGTCCACAGCAAGGCCGTGCAGAACAAAGTAGAAGGAATCCTGGTAAGCACCTTGGGAAGAGGGCAGTGAAGTGGTGGCATTGGTAGGGATGGGGATGGCGGGGACAAAGTGGATGAATGGAAGGTTTATATGGGAGATGCACTGTTGTCAGATCATTGGCTTTGGGTTGGGTGTCAGGAGGATCAAGAGTTCAAGCCTAGCCTGGGCAACTTAGACCTTGTCTCAAAATTTAAAAATCAGCCAGGGATTTAGCTCAGTGGCTCCCCGCCTGCCCCACGAATGGAAGGACCTGAGTTTGATCCCCAGTACCATTAAAAAAAATTTTTTTTAAATCAAAAGGGCTGTGGATGTGGCTTGGTACAAAGGCCCTGGATTCAATCCCCAGTACGACATAGAAAACAAATCATTAGTTTTGCAACTTGCTCCGGTTTGAGCTTCTTCTTCATCTCTCTGAGACCTCCCAATAGCAGCCTAGTAGAGCTGATGGTGGTCCCTCTGGTCCCCCTTCCATGGAAGCCCACAGGGATCAAACCCTGGGCCTAGTGCATGCTAGGCAAGTGCTCCACTCCTGAGCTGCAGCTCCAGTCTCAAATTTTTAAGGTCCATTTCAGTCTCAGAACCTCTAAGTTCAGCTGGATTTTGTGGTACAAATCAGAGGGTCCTACATTAGATTCTTCTGGACCTTATTATTTCTCCTGTCTGTGTTCCCTCTCACCTCAGCAAGATGTACAGAAATTCTCAGACAACGACAAGCTGTATCTCTACCTTCAGCTCCCCTCGGGGCCCAGCACTGGAGACAAAAGGTAGGTTTGGTGGCAGAGTTTTAAGTATCAGAGGTCCTGAGCCTTAGAGACCATCTCACTGGAAAGGGCGAGGTGAGTAGAAGACTTACAGCTGCTGTCCTTGCCTTGGCTTAGTTTAGCAGGGAAAGGTAGATTCTGGGTGAATTGGTCCAGCACAAACCAGGCCAACTGTCAGGGTCTCAGTAACGCTTGTCCCTTTTACTTCCCTTTCAGCTCAGAGCCAAGCACGCTCAGCAATGAGGAGTACATGTATGCCTACAGGTGGATCCGCAACCACCTGGAGGAGCACACAGACACCTGTCTACCAAAGCAGAGTGTTTATGATGCTTATCGGTGGGTGAAGCGTTGGTGCCTGGGTTGGTGGGCCTACACCCTTATCCCTGCAGAGCTCCTTGCCTTGGTAGAGCCTTTTTGTGTGTGTGTGTGAGATACTCTGGACTGAATCCAGGATCTCTGTACTGAGCTACAGCCCCAGCCCTTTCTTATTTTTAATTTTGAAACAGGGTCACTAAGTTGCCTTGGCTGGGTTTGAACAACTTGTGATCTTTCTGCCTCAGCCTCCGAGAGGGCTGGGATTACAGGCATGTGCCGTGCCCATTTTAGATCCTATCTTTTTAAAGAGTTCCCTACATGTGATCCCTCGGGGCCCTCTGAACCCACCCACAGCCTTTCCCCTGTCCTCCCTCTCGGCTCCTCACTCCTCAGGAAGTACTGCGAGAGTCTGGCCTGTTGCCGTCCACTCAGTACAGCCAACTTTGGCAAAATCATCCGAGAGATCTTCCCTGACATCAAGGCCCGAAGGCTTGGCGGCCGGGGCCAGTCCAAGTATCCTTGCCTGGAGAGGCTGGGGTTGGAGGACCTGGGGAAGAAAACAGGACTTGGAGGGCCAGGAGTGGAAATGGCCTAACCTGGCTTGGGGAGGGGCGGGGAGTGTTGGCTGCTCCTTAACTTGTGTCAGATACTGCTACAGTGGTATACGAAGGAAGACCTTGGTATCTATGCCACCTCTCCCTGGACTTGACTTAAAGAGTTCTGAGAGTGTAAGTAGCAACCTTTGGCTCCACTCTTTTCTCTCAGGTAAAAGTCAGAGGTCTGTGGGACATGTTTTGAGGGCCAGCGCTGTCTAGGTCATTGTGTGTGTTCTGTGTGCCTCTCTGGCTGTGCTGTGGGCGAGGCAGAGGAGAAGGAATCTGTGGGCGTCTCTTTGGGGTGGTCAGAGACTGTTCCCATCTGCAGCCTGCTCTCTCTGGGCAACAGGGTAGTAGTGGGGGGGTGGGGATTTAGTTTGGAGTGACTGCACATGTCCTTCCCCCTCTACAGCCAGAAGTGGGCCTGGAAGTAACCCCAGCACCTCGGGACGAACTGGTGGAGGCAGCCTGCGCCCTGACCTGTGACTGGGCAGAGCGGATCCTGAAACGGTCCTTCAGCTCCATTGTTGAGGTTGCCCGGTTCCTGCTGCAGCAGCATCTCATCTCTGCCCGGTCTGCACACGCCCATGTGCTTAAGGCCATGGGGCTTGCTGGTGGGTGGATCCTCTTGCATCTGAAATGCTCAGGCCCTTTCAGCTTTCACCTTGGAATCACCTTCTATTCCTGGAGACCCTTCTAAGATACGCTTTAGCCCTCTGCTTTCCCTGACTGTCCCAGCAGCCAGGCAGTCAGAATTACCTTGCTCCTCTCTTCCTCAGTTTCCCTCACCCTCACTCTGTTACCTTTTCTGGCACCTCTGCAGAAGAGGACGAACATGCCCCTCGAGAACGGTCATCTAAGTCCAGGAATGGTGTAGAGAACCCAGAGTGGGGAGCCCACAAGAAACCAGAGAGACTGGCCCAGGTAAGGAGCCTGATCTCCTAACTCTACCCCTGGCCACAGGCTTAGTACACCCTCCCGCCGGTGGGTCCCCTCCTTTCCCATCTCTTGTGCCTCCCATGCCTGTTTCCTTGGATACACAGTCTTCACGCCTTACTGTGATCCTCTTTTTTAGCCTCCTAAGGAGCCGGAAGCCTGGGCTGGGGCTAGCCCTCCAGCTCGTGGAGAGCGGAAGAAGAGTGTAATCGAGAGCTTGGCCCCAGCAGCCAGTAACCCACAGGTTAATGCCCTAGTAGCCCGGCTGCCTCTGCTCCTTCCCCGAGCCCCTCGCTCACTTATTCCACCGATCCAAGTTGCTTCACCCATCCTGGCCCCGAAGCTTTCTTCAGGCACCCTGAAAGTGGCTACGCTGCCTCTGCCCAGTAGGGCTGGCGGACCCCAGGCAGCTGTGCCCATCATTAACATGATCTTACCAACTGTTCCTGCTTTACCGGGGCCAGGGCCAGGGCCAGGGCCAGGGCCAGGGCCTGGGCCTGGGCTGGGACCAGGACCAGGACCAGGGCGAGCTCCACCTGGAGGACTGACTCAGCCCCAGGGCCCAGAGAACAGGGAGGTAGGCATTGGTGCTGACCCAGGATCCCATGACAAGGGTGCCAAGAGGACAGCAGAAGTGCCTGTGAGTGAGGCCAGTGGCCAGGACCCGCCAGCTAAAGCAGCAAAGCAGGACACAGAGGACCCAGCAAGTGATGCCAAAAGAAAACGGGGGCGCCCCCGAAAAAAGTCAGGTGGAAGTGGGGAAAGAAATTCTACCCCTGAGAAATCAGCAGCAGCTATGGACTCTGCCCAGTCCTCAAGGTTACCATGGGAGACCTGGGGCCCAAGAGGGGAAAGCAACTCAGCTGGAGGGGTAGAAAGGCCAGGGCCCAACCGAGAGGCTGAGCAGAGGGTGGTACTTCCCGGGGGTCAGGAGGATGGTGCTGTTTCTAAAGGAGGAAGGGTCCCTAGTTCCCGGCAAGCCAAAGAAGCAGAAGATAAAATTCCTCTCATCGCCCCCAAAGTGAGTGTCATCAAGGGCAGCAGAAGCCAAAAGGGAGGTCTTCAGGTGGTAAAGGGAGGGGCACACACTGCAGCACAGGGTAATAAAGGCTTAAAGGGGCACGTGCTTCCAAGTTCCTTAACTCCTGAGTGTAAAGACCCTAAGACGACACCCCCATGACGGCCAGATCACGGGGTAGGGTCCGTATCCCTATGTTAACTCTGCCTGGCTGCACTTGCTTCTTACTTGGTTTTCTTTCCCCGCGGAGTCCACTCTGTACAGATTGCTGAATCAACCAGTCTTACATACTGCCTGGTGGCTGCCTCTGACCTTTCCATCTCAATACTTTGGCTTCAGTGTAACCAATAAATCCATAGTAACCTAACCTGGGTCCCTGTGCCCTCCTGTGGGAAGACAGGGATGGGGTAAGTATGATGAATATATAGGTTAGGGGTCTTCTGGTTTTCAGTCATAGAAAACCTAATTCAGAATGGATTAGGATAAAAAGGATGGATTGGCTTATGAGTGGAAAAGGCCACGAGTAATGCTGGCTCCAGGTGATGCTTGACTAGGTATCTAATTGATTTTTAGTCTTGATGTTCCACCTAATGTAAAATCATCTTAAGCCTGGGCCACCTCATAGCTGCCAGCACTCCTGGATTATGTTTGCCCAGTTATGTATAACCAGGAATCTTAGCAAAAGTCTGAAAATTCGCTGTGATTAGTCCATCCTGAGCCTTGCCTGCCCCTGACCCACCAGTGTGGCCAGGAAGCTAGGATGCTAATGTGCTTATTCTGCATCATGGACCACCCTTTTGGGGAGAAGAGGGGCATCGGACTCCTCACAAGCAGATTCCCCAGGTGGAGCCCGGGGCCCGGGATCTGCTGGGAGGAGCTGACCCCCAGCTATAGCTATGAAGTACATGTGGTTCTAGGTAGCTTGGCTGAGGACAGCTCAACCTTCTTTTCTCCTCAATCTCGCATTTCCCTTACTGCGGCTGTAAGCTCTTTCCTCCTGTTCTAGTCTCTGGGAAGGAGAGGGAAGTCATTTTCTTTTCAGGGACTTTCAGTTAGCTTAGATGATAAGCCTTTTTTCCACCTACATCTCAGACATGGAGCTCCTCCCTTCTGTTCCGAATTTTCTCTTTCTTTTCACTCCTGCTTCCCTATCCCCCAATCTACTGCCACTTTCACCATCTACAGTGAAAAACTTCCTTCCTAGTCATTTCATTAAATTCATTCTGTATCTACTAGATGTCAGTCTCTTGTCACGTGTGTGTCGGGACTCGGCCAGGACTGCGGTTTAGGCCAGATGTGTGGAAGGAGGTAGTTCGGAGTTGGGGAGCACCTAAGGAAGGGGATTCAGACCTTCCAGGTTTGTCCTTGGGAAAAGCAGTAAATAAACTCGAATTTAGTGAGGACTTTGTCCTCTACTTAGGGTAGCTCATGTCAGGGAATCTTGGCTCTTCCCAAGAAATAGACCTTTCCTTCAGGGAGATGTCATTCATTTGTCCATTTATTTCCACCACCACAGATTTTTTTTAAAATTATAACGTCATAGTTTATATCTAGAAAGACTGTATAACATAGGGCCGGGGATTTAGCTCAGCAGTGCCACTGCCTGCCTCGCAAACACAAGGTCCCGAGTTCGATCCCTGGTACCAAAAAATACATATACATCCTGAATAAATTATGAAAGATAATAAGCACCTGTGTCCACCACTCAAATCTATACATTAAAATTAGAAATACCAGGGCCAGGGGCCAGGGATTTAGCTCAGTGGTTCGGGTGCTTGCCTTGAAAGCTCAAGGTCCCGAGTTTGGTCTCCGGTACAAAAAAAAAAAAAAAAATACCAGGGCTAGGGATGTAGCTCAGTGCTGCCCATACCTGGCTTGCAAGCGCAAAGTCCTGAGTTTGATCCCCAGTACCAAAAAAATAGAAATACCATTGAGTTTGTGTTCCTCCCTGTCCTGTCCCCTTGCTGCTTCTGAGAGGTAACCACTGTCCTTAACTTTATTAATGATTTGTTTTATATGTGTGTGTGTGTGTGTATTTTAATCATGTATATATTCTTTTTAAATGTATTGTTTGGTTTCTGGCTTTACAAAAGCTTTAGACTTTACTAGTCCCTTGAGGTTTGCTTTTTTGCACTTAGCATTGTTTGTAAGAGTCATCCATGCTGTTGCGCTAGCTGTGATTCATCTGTTTTCATGTGTATAGTATTCTGTCAAGTGCATAAAACAAGTTATTTGGCCATTCACCTGTCAGTGGATATTTGGGCTGTTTCCAGCTTCTCGCTATTACAAACAATGCTGCTATGAACATTCTTGTACATGTTACTGCCTTTGTTTTTAGTAAGATTTCTAGGGAAGTTTCTAAGATGGTCCTTTTAGTCTGTACACTCTGGGTTGGGAACTGTTTCTGCTTGTCTTATTCTCCGGAAGAGTTCACATCAGAATGAAATGAATTGTTCCTTGAATATCTGGTAAAACTTACTTGTAAAACCATCTGAGCCTGATACTTCTTTGTGGGAATCATTTTAACTACTGGTTTAGTTTCTTTATAACTTCTATTTGGGCTTTCTTTGTTCTTCCTTCTTTCCCTGTTTCCTCTTTCTTCTCAGTACTAGGGGTTGAATCCAAAACCTTCATACTGAGCTACAGCCTTTGTATTTTCAGACACAGTCTTGCTAACTTGCTAAATTCCCCAGGCTGGGTTTAAACTTGCTGTTCACCAGCCTCAGCCTCCCAGGGTGCTGGCATTACATATGTGGACCTCCACTCCACACTTCTACACTCCACAGATTTTTCTGGGTTATACAGTATTTTCATTATTTAGCTCTAAAAAATATTTAAATTATCTTTGAGACTTTTTTGTTATTACAGTACTGGGGATTGAACCCAGGGCCTTTGCACTGAGCTACATTCACAACCCTTTTAAAATTTGAAACAAGAGCTCACTAAGTTGCACAGGCTGGGCTTGATCTTGTGATCCTCCTGCTTCAGCCTCCCAGAGTGCTGAGATTACAGGGATGCACCACCATGGCTGGCTCCCTTTGAGACTTTTTTGACTTATCAAAACTTTTTTTCTGTATTTGATATTGGGCATCAAACCTAGGGCCTCACACTCTACCACTGAGCCACACACCCCCATAACCCTTCATGAGTTTTTTGTTCATTGGTTTTTGGTTTTTTGAGACAGAGTCTCACTATGTAGCCCAGGCTGGCCTTGAACTCACAGTGATCCTCCTGCCTTAGCCTCCTGACTGCTGGGATTACAGGCATGTACCACTATGCCCAGCTGCTCTTGAATTATTTAGAAAAGGTTTTTTTGGGGGGTGGGGTGAGACAGGGTCTTAATATGTAGACCAGGCTGGCCTTGAACTTGTGGTGACCCTCCTACCTCAGCCTCCAGTCTAGGATTACAGGGATGTGCCACCAGGCCTGGCCCTATAACTTTCCAAATGTCTAGAAATTTAAAGTTTTTATCATTTTAACCATTTGTGTTTAGAGAATATGGTGTCCCTGATACCAATTCTTTTAAATGCATTGGGGTTACTTTAAGTATAAATCTGTCTTGTTTTGTGCTGACTCTTGCCAATGGTAGCTTGTTTCCTTGTAAATTTTTTTATTTTCGGGTTTTGAACTCATATTTTGTTAAACTTAATCTACAGGGATCTCGAGGGGCTAAACTGGGCTCCTTTCCTCTAGGGAAGATCTGCATTTGCTCCTGCCAGGAGCCAAGGGTCCTGACCTGGGACTGCATCAGCCCCTTCAGGGTCTGGGTTTAACCTGGGTGTGGTGGTGACACCCATAACCCCAGCATTCGGGAACAGTGGAAGTTAAAGCCCAGCTGGGACTTAGTGAGATTCTCAAAATAAAAAATACGGCAAGGCTGGGGATGTAGCTTACTGCACAGGTCCTGCGTTCAATCCCCAGTACCCCCCCCCACACACAAACTCCAGGGTTAGTGAACTTGTAGCTCAGTGGTAGCATGTTCACCTAGTATGTAGTGCAAGGCCCTGGGTTCAGAAAAAGCAAAAAATAGAGTCCAGGTTTAATTGAGGAATCTCAGGCTCTTCACCCCTTCTGTGGCTGGACACAGCCCTAGCTTCGCCATTGGTCCCCAGGGCAAACCTGCTTCTTTCACCACGTGCTGCTCATTCTGTATATCCCAGTTTCTGCTTAAAGTTGTGGGTTTTTTTCTCCTAAAATGTCAGAAGTAGGAATTCATTAATGTGGTTTTGATATTTTCCTTTTCTTAAATGCTAGGCACCTGTTAGAAGCAGAGTTCCTTAGACTCTGCCCTCACGCATTCTGGTTGGGCAGACAGACAGTGAGCAGTGGTGGCACACGTGAGCCTTGGGAGCCATGCCCCAGCACCATGGAGCCCAGGGGGGTGGCACAGTGGCAGGACAGGGATCAAAGACAGCTTCCCAGGAGAGAGGTGTCACAGCCAGCCAGACAAGTCCAACCCTACAGCAAGGTCAAAACAACACAAGGCATGTGGTAAAAAGAGCTACGTCACTAGGCTCTATGCTTAAGATCTAAATTCAGGGATAGCGGTTTGGGCTAATTTACGAAGGCTTTGTGGAAAAGACAGGATTGAGATAAATCTTTAAAGTGAGGTAAAAAAAAGAGGACACTCCAGGAAAAGCACGGATGTGTGGCCGTGGCAGTGCAGCCTGGTAAAGGCAGGTCAGCCAGAAGAGATGGGTATGAACAGTAAGAAACTAGAAGAAAACCACCAACCATTAACTGTTGATTGAAAGAATGGATGCATAAGCCACGTGTAGTGGTGCACAACTGTAATCCTAGCACTCAGGAGGCTAAAACAGGAGGATCTAGAGTTCGAGCCAGCCTGAGCTACATAGCAGGACCATGTCTCAAGTAAAAAATGAATGGATTAAAGATACAGCATCTGCCTTAAAGAGGATATAGAACTGGAGTCTAAAGATCTAGCCCAGCAGCCGTCCCATTGTCCATGAAGGACTGGGCCAGAATGCGGACAGATTAGAAGTAATAGGCAGATGGGAAAATAAAGCACTGGAAATAGGGTAGAGCATCCCAGGAAGTACTGTCCTCACGAGACTGGTTGGAGATATCTCCATTTACTCTGGGATGCCAGACTAGTGAATGATTTTGAGATTTTCTTGAGTGTTGTGGGTTTTAAAGTAGCCTTATCCACCCTGTTTTCCTTTTTCTTTGTATGTTTTTGTTTATGTAGTGCAGGCTGGCCTTGAACTGGCAGGGATCCTCCTGCCTCAGCCTCCTGAGCACTGGGACTACAGGTGTACAGCACCATGCCCAGCTGTGACTCTGTTTTTAAACCCTAATATAAAACAAATACTTCCCCTATAGTTCAAGGGCTTTTCAGTTTATTAGATGAAGGACCAAACTAAGATTTTAGGGGAGCAACTACTGCTTCCTCTGCTGTCCTAACTCTTCCCTGTTGACAACAGTTTCCTGTTCCCTACTCCCAATGCCTTATCCCCAGTGCCTTTTCTCATTTTAGCCTTACATAAATTTACTAAAATAATCTTTTGCTATTAAAGATAAATTCTACATGTCCAGTCTGTGGCCCCCAGGAAATGAATCTATTTTTTATTTTTGTGACTTAATAATCAGTTTTCTTTAAAATTTAAAACAAATGCTAGCTGGGGATGTAACTCAGTGCCACAGAGCCTGCCTGGCAAGCATGAGGTCCTGGGTTCGATCCCCAATACCAAAAAACAACAACAACAAAAACAAATGTTGCCTTCACAATGGGAGAATTAATGTCATGTTTGTCTGGTTTTTCTCATGCTATGGATCCTTGGCAGACCTAATTCATCTGAAAACTTCCTGCCAATTCCATCTGTGAGATAAAGCTAATTAGCATTTTATGTAGCAAGATGGACAGATAATCTCACAGTATTTCTCTAAAAATGCTCGTAGAGAACACTTTCCCAACATGAGCAAGGTGCGAGTTAAATCCCCAGCACCACAAAAACAAAAACCGAGTTCAATCCCCAGTACCAAAGGAAAAAAAAAACAAAAACTCAGAGATTTGTTTACTGGAAAGAGCACAAATTAGGTTTAAATCTTAGCTCCATCACTTACCATATAATTTTGAACATTTATGAGTATTTAGCTAAATTTTTTCAAGTTTCCAAATTGTAGACTGCATCCTATTAGCGGGTTGTAAAGTCAGTTTAACAATGTAAAACACCATTTTTAAAAAGTGAAATAGAATCAAAAATATCAAAGTACATTAGTACATATTTCATGAAACTTTAAGTTATGTTTACATGTTCGTCAGTGACCAATTATAAACTACATTTGGTTTTTTTGGTACTGGAGATCGAACTCAGGACCTTGCGCTTGCGAGGCAGGTGCAGTACCACTGAGCTACATTCCCGGTCCTAAAAAAGTACAATTCTTACTGTAAATTGAAGTAAAACACTTTGAAAAGCAGTGACTTAAACTTTCTAAAGCTCAGTTCCCATGAACTGAGTTAAAATCTCTTTCATGAGGGGCTGGAGATTTAGCTCAGTGGTGCTGCTGCCTACCTACAAGCGCAAGGTCCTCAGTTCGATCCCCAGTACCTGCCCCCCCCAAAAATCTCTTTCATGGGGCAATAGTGAGGAATAAATGAGGAAATGTTTGTATTTAAACTGCTAGCTATTTTTTAATTTTTCTGGGGAAAAAAGCCCATATCTATGATTCAAGAAAAAAATTTACTCTTTATAAAAATGTATTTAACCACAAAGGTGTTTTAAGAGATGTATTATGAGTCCTCTGGTTCTACTAACTTTTTAATGATAGACTCACTTCTTTCCCCTATTTGATAAAAGTTAAGACAGATAAATAACATTTTCTTACCTATTGGTGCTTTCCATTGTGCCACACAGTACATCCTTCCCCACCAAGGAAAGGGTTCTTTTGTTAGTTTGTTTTTGTTGTTGTTGTTATGTACTGGGGATCGAACTCTGGTCCTTGCAAACTCTGGTCCTTGCGCATAGCAGGTGGCGAAACCACTGAGCTAAATCCCCAGCCCTGTTTTTTGTTTTTTGAGACAGGGTCTCACTATATAGTTCAGGCTGGTCTTGAACTCATGATGTAGCCCAGGCTGGCCTTGAACTCATGGAGATCCTCCTGCCTCAGCCTCCTGAGTGCTGGGATCACAGGTGTGCACAACCACGCCCGGCCAAGGAAGGGTTTCACATGCACAAAGAATAGTTCAGGTTCCCACAGGGTCACCTGTCTCCATGTGCCACCTTCTATGCCTGCATTGCCTCCCTGGGATCTCAGAAGTGAGTGATATTTTTCTATTAAAAGAGAGCTTTTAAAAATAAGTTCAACAAGCGCAAGGACTGGAGTTCAATCCCTGGTACCAAAAAAAAATAGGTTCAGAAGGGCCTGGGATTTAGCTCAGTGGTGCCACCACCTGCCTCGAAAGTGCAAGGTCCCAAATTCAATCCCCAGTACCAAAAAAAAGGTTCAGAAGCTGGGTGTGGTAGTACATACCGGTAATCCCAGCACTCTGGAAGGCTGAAGCTGTAGGATCACAAGTTTGAGCTCAGCCTGGGCAATTTAGCAATTTACCAAGACCTGTCTCAAAATTTAAAAAGGGCTGAGGATGTAGCTCAGTGCAAAGGCCACGAAGTGGCTAAGAAAAAGAAAAAGGCTCAAAACTGACTGTACCTCAGTGGCACTGCTTCTGCCTTGCAAGCACAAGGTCCTGAATTCGATCCCCAGTACCAAAAACAAAAAAAAGCCAAAAAACTGACTCTAGCTATAAAGAGTTTCCACTTCAAGACTGATCAGAGATATTTCTGAAACCTTGTTTTTCTCCATTTGAAAATTTAAAAAGCTTCTTTCTTATAAAAGAGAGAAAAAAACGAACCATTATATCTCTTTCTATAAAAGACTAGTCTTGTGGGTCAAATGTGTGATTTTTTTGTTTGTATTTGTTATTGAGACAAGGTCTCACCCTGTAATTCAGTCTGGCCTTGAACTTACCATGTAGCCCAGGCTGGCCTCGACCTCATGGCACTCCTGCCTCAGCCTCACAAATGCTGGGATTACAGGCATGCACCACCACGCCTGGCTATTGTGTGATATTTTAAACTTTAGGCTAAAGCAGGGTCATCACCTCTTTTTTATTCCCTTTCCCCTCCCTTCCCGCCAGTATCCCCCCATCCCAAGATCCCCTTCCAATCTCCACAAAATCTATCTCCCTGTTTTCTATCATCTTTCTTTTATTTTGCTCTTTAAATGATTTCTACTTTAGATTTCTCATATAAGAGAAACCATGTGATATTTAACCTTCTGTGTCTGATTTATTTCACTTAGCATTATGGACTCAAGTTACATCCATTTTCTCACAAATGACTCAAAATTTGTTCTTTTTTATGACATATAATATAAATGTCACATTTTCTTTATCCATTAATCTGTTGATGGGCATACTTCCAAGATTATGAGTTATGTGTGTGTGTATCACTGTAATATGATGACTTTAACTCTTTCAGGAAGATATCCAGAAGAGGTATAGCTGGGTCAAATGGAATTTCTATTTTTAGTTTTTTGAGGAATCCCCACACTGACTTCCATAGTGAGGGCTGTCACCTCTTGATTCTTGCATGACAGCTGGCTGGAAGCTGACCGAGTGTTGCTGGTTCTGACAAGTGGACTGGTGATTCCCCACCCAGACCTGTGCTCATCTTTCATTACTATACTCCTGTTTTAGCCTAGTTTATCTGCCCTGTCCTCGTGATTGAAGCACATTCCAATTTCTATTCTTCAACATATAAATGTTTGGCCTTCAGGATGCTCTATACTCTCTCCTCTTTTTTATTCTGCTGAATAATACTCAGTATCTCTTCTAAGACCTGGCTCACAATATTTCTAAGCAGACTTCCATTCATCTATTCACCATATACTGAGGGGCTATGCTTTCTACTCAATTTAACCAAACTCTACCATGTTCCCTCAGCAATTAGGTACCCTATTTGTGCCAGGCACAGTGACACACACCTGTAATCCCAGCTGACACAGGAGGATCTCCATGAGTTTGAGGTCAGCCTGGGTTACAAAGCAAGACCTGTCTAAAAAGAAAAGAAAAAAAGGCTGGGGATGTTGCTCAGTGTGAAGGCCCTGGGTTCAATCCCCAGTAGCACAAAAAAAGTACCTCATTTGTTCTACACATCTACATGTTTTACAGAGGTATTTTCAAGCTATTACTCTTTATTCCGCCTTCCAATTAAACACTGAAGCAGTAGCCCTCTTTTATTATGTACCCTGTATTATTGTCCCAATAATAATAGTATTATAGTAGTAATCTATACTCTTGGTCCTCACAAAAGCCTGTAAGATGTTATATTATTGCATCCACACTGCAGACAGAAACTGAGGTTCACTCCAGGGGGAATGTTGTACGGCTGTAGTCCCAGCTGCTCTGGAGGCTGAGGCAGGAGGATCCCTTGAGCCCAAGAGTTTGACAACAGCCTGTGCAATACAGTGAGACAAAGGGAAAGGGGACTCAAGGAGAACAACGTGGCAGAGGGAGGGGTTACATCAGTCATCCCAATTCAAACAGTTTGTAAGTGGCAAGGAAGATGGTATACAACATCTGGGCTCAAATAACTAGCTTCAAGGTAGAATATTAAGACCCTGTGAAGGGCGCTGGATATGAAAGAAAGCCCAGGAAAGGCATTGGGGACAGAGATTCTGCGGAGGAAGAGGGCTCTTAATCAACTATGCTAACCGACAAATAGGTATACAATACCTGAGGACGACTGTAGAACTGTTTTTGTCTATTTGTTTAATCTTTTGAGGGCAGGTACCGGGGATCGAACTCGGGTCCTTGCGCTTGAGAGGCAGGAGGCAGAACCACTGAGCTAAATCCCCAGCCTATTTGTTTAATCTTACATGGTTTTGTTTAGAAGGGATTATGTTCTTTAAGCCTTGGTCATTTCACTCACCTCCCAATCTGGCTCTGTCCAGCCTGTCCTGGAGGGCTCGGCGTCTGGATGCTGGAGGCCAAAGGCTGCCCAAGCAGAGAATGACCTCGGAGGCAGAACCGCCGCCTCCAGTCGGGCCCACAAAGGCAGAAGATGGCCGCAGTTGGACCGTGCCATTCCCGACGCGATAAGAAGCAAAATCTTGACAAAGTCTTTAAAGATGAGTAGGAAAGGGGTAGTAAGGGTAACTGTCCTCACCGATCCCTTCTCTCTCTCTTCTTTCCTCTCTGCCCCCTCCCAAATATCTGTCCCACGATCTGATTTACTGGAGGAGTCGTGCCGGATAAGGGAGGGGGAAAAGCCACTGATTGCAATTAACGGTAACTCAGTTGCGAACTCCATCGGTTTATTTACATATAATTTGCATGTTAATATTCTCCTGGACGTACGCAGCACCCTGCCACTTATCCAGCAAATTTTACTTCCCTCTCGGCTTCCTTACTCTAGCAAACACTACTACCTCTTAGGCCCGCCTCCCAAGTATTGGCCCCGCCTCCCACCACTAGGCTCCTCCTTTCGCCCGCTCCTCCCACTCTAGCTTCCAAATAGCTCACCCCCGCCCCCTTTTCTATTTCTGAACAGGCACGTTCTGGGCAGCTCAACCGACTCATTAGATTACTCCGAGGTCGGTAGGGTCCTAAGCGTCGGAAAAACAGGAAAAAAAAAATCCCGGGAAGACGGGCGTGGATTCAGAAGAAGTTTACATTTGAACCTGCTGGGCACTTTTAAAAAAATTTTGGTCCTGGTTGCGCAGCCGGGTCCAACTTGAGGCAGCGTGAAGGCCCCTCAGGCAGTGCGGCGGGCAGCCCCGTAGCCGGGGCCTGGTGCAGCCGCCGCGGCCGCTGTCAGGGAAACGCAGGCGGCCAATAGAACCCGGGAGCGGCCGCGGCTGTTGAGGCGGCGGTGTCGGTTGCCCGACCCCGACCGCCTGCACCCCCTCCGCGGGAGCCCCCCGGAGGTAAGCGACTCTCTCCATGAGTCACCTTTGCGCAGTTAGGGGGCTCTCTCTCCCTCCTGTCTCTCACAGTCTTCCCCGCCTGGGTTCGATACAAAACTGCCCTCCCGGTGGGTACCTGCACCCCGGGGTCCTTCTCCACCCTCTGCTCTCAAGCTTGGGGTCTTCCTCTGCTTTTTGGCTTCCTCTTCTGTTTAGCTCCTCCCTCTGCCCCGGGGATTTCCCCCCGCCCCTTCTAACCCTTGTTGCCTCCGTCCCGAACTATTATTTTTTAAAGACATGAACACTTTCCCCATTAGATCCCTTCCACAGTGTCCATCCTTGTTTGTCCTTCCTCGTCGACTGTGCTTCTGCCCCAGACCTTTCCTATGGACTCCGCCTTCATCCCTTTTCCTATTTTGCCCCACTCCTCCGAGGTCTGCAACCTCGGCTCAGAGTTCTCATTTTCCTGAGCTAAAGATCCCTCCCTTCCTCTGTTGCTTCTGATTCCATTACCTCACCGTCACCCACCCACCCAGCTCCTAGCTTGCAAGAATTACCTATTCCCCTTTCCTTAAGGGATCCCAGGCCCTTGTCATCAATCCCAAGGTACCATTTACATCTCATTTAGACTTTAGTCCTTATCTTTCTTCTCGGGTGCTTTATGATTCCTCCAGCTGTCCTTTGGCTTTCCTTTCCCTCTTTGAAATCTCCCAGACCTCTGGAGGTTTTTTCGTGTAGAGGAGAGATCTGACAATACCCCCTCCCATTTCGGGTTTCCTACTTTGACACCTCCCTCTTGTTTCAAAGATTTTGCTGATCCTTGTGTCACTTAGTTCTGTTTTCCCTGTGGTCTCTTTTGTGTTCTCTGTCACACTCTGTCTCCACATACCACTTATTTCAGGATCAGCTAAACCTTGAACTAAGAAGAAAATGTTGGGAGGAGGGGGAGCCTCAGCTGTCTCAGGCTTTTCTGGACAGAAGGGTGTTTCTAAAGGATGGAGCAAGTTTTGAAGAATCCCTATCAGATTACATTTTGTTGACTACTCAGAAGCAGCCACTAGGCGGGATGAACAGGACTGCAAGGAAACTGAATGAGATTGTGAGACATTTTGTTTTGGATTATTTATTTTGAGACTTGTGTTTAATAGATCACAGAATAGAGTGTCTTCCACCCATGTCCAGATCCAAGGGGAATCGGGTTACTGACTGTGGGTTACTAGAATAGTTTTGGTCGATTTCATAAGACCTCAGGCCGCAGTGGGGTTGGGGGGTAACTGGGAAAAGGAACATGAGACAATGGAAAGATCTCGTAGAATCAAGACTCCTGGATTCAGCATGTGACTTCCTCACTTGACCTCTAGAGTGGTCTTTTTGGGAGAATGATCCACTCTATGGGCATCAGTGCAGTAATAGGCTAATAGCAACATATGGGTTGAGGGAAGAATTAAATGTGTTTTATTGGTTTATAAAATATTTGGGGTTCTCAGTCAAAAGACATTTATAAGTAGTGGTTTTGTCATCCTGAGAATTTTCCTTGATTCTAAAGTCTTCAGACTAAGGACCTTCATTCTGAGGTCTTCCTAGTCTATAACCATGAGTGTAAGTCAGTTTGAAACACACACTTCTGGCCTGCTTCTTTCATCTCTGCTTTTCCCCTAGCACAGTGGTGGGGAACCTATGGCCTGCATGCTGCAGCTGGCTGTTTTCACTGAAAGCTCTGAAAGGTTCACCATCACTGCCCTAGTGCCCTAAGTTGCTGAGCACCTGTGCTGTTCCTTCCATACTGGAGTCACAACTGCAGACCATGGGCAGAAAGTGTGGAAAAGCCCTTTGAGGAAACTGGCTGGAAAAGAGAACTTGGAGTGAGCTGGGACTTGGGAAATGAGTTGCACACTTGTATGCCCTGCCTCTCTTTTGCCCTGTGATAGTGAAGTGGGCCCGTGAAGTTCCATTCATCTTCTGACTTAGACCTCTTTGGAAGCAGTTATGCTGTTTCACACCCTTCTCCTTTTCTCCCTCAGACTTAACTAGAGTGCAGCCTGTTCATAATCCCCTTTATAGGAGAAGATTCACTCCTTGGAAGCACCCTCAACCAGAAATCATATTTCCCCTCATTTCCCTGCTTCCCTCAGCTGGGTCCACACTGCATGAAAACATGTTTGCTAAACACCATCCTAAAGAACAAATGGAAATTTTTTTTTGTTTTGGGAAGATTCTTTAAAGAGAGAGCCTAGTCCAAGTGCATTTAGGCTTCATGTGCAACAGGAAGGAACAGTTCAAGAAGGGTGAGCATACAGGTTGCTTTCTTTGCCATCTCTCTGTTCCATCAGGGGCCCTGAGAGCTGGCTTGGGCTGTCTGGCTGGCTGGAATCTGCTTATACCAGCTCCATGGCCTGCATAAAGCGTTCGCAGCCAGATTCAATATTGATTTAACTAATTGGAGACCACTACCCTACACACACACACACCAGTGTAGCTTGGGAATCCCCTTTCCCCTGATGCCACCACCTCCGGGGCCCTAAGTTAGCATTCACCTAGTTGCTGGTGGGGCTTGAGCCAGTCGGACTGCTCACCCCTGAGTTTCTACAAGGAAAATGTATTCTCTGCCTTTACTGTTGAGGTCAGAGGGGAAAGATGACTTGAGACCTTCTTCAAGAATGATTTAGCCAGGCGAGGTGGCACACACCTGTAATCCCAGCACTTGGGAGGCAGAGGCAGGAGGATTGCTGTGAGTTCGAGGCCAGCCTGGGCTCCACAGTGAGTTCAAGGTCAGCCTGAACTGCATAGTAAGACCCTGTCTCAACAACAACAACAACAATAATAAAAGAATGATTTAGACCTTAAGGCATGTCGAAGAACTCAACAGGCAGCAAAGAACTCAACAGGCAGGGAGAGCAGTATAGAGTCACTTTTGAAGAATACCCTATTGGGGCGGGGGTGGGGGCTTATTGTTAAAGGAATGCACATTAGTAACAAATCCAATGTTACTGTAAAAGTTCCTGATGAAAACCTATATTGTCATCTCTTTCCCTTCATCCCTACTCCTGCTCCCACAGCGTTAACCTCTGTAATTTTCTTGGTGTTCTAATTCTGAAGCTTATCACCATACCTCTATATCTTGACTCATTAATTGTTGCAAAAGAGGGTTTATACCTCTTGTTTATGTAATTGTCAGTTTTATTTCTTTTGCTTGACACTTGTGTAACTGTAGTACTTTTGACCCTTTTCCATTAAGTTTACAACTTCCCATTTGGTAGGATGAAGATACTGGCTCTGCTATCCTTTTTTTCCACCTCTCATGATTTACCTCAAAGGATCCTTTAAACTGGGCTTGGTGACAGATGCCTGAAATCCCAGCTACTTGTGAGACTGAGACAGGAGAATTGAACTTTTTTTTTTGTACCAGGAATCAAACTCAGGACCTTCAGCTTGTGAGGCAGGCTCGCCACTACTGAGCTAAATTCCCGGCCCAGGAGAATTGAACTTTTGAGGCTAGCCTGAGATGGTCTCAAAAAAGCAAACCAGGGCTTGGGATTTAGCTCAGTGGTTTCGATGCCTGCCTCACAAGCACAAGGACCCGAGTTTGATCCCCGGTACCAAAAACAAAGCAAACCAACAAAATAAAATACAATAAGAAGAAATAAAATTTTAGTTAATTGGTGGGGGGGGCGGTAAATTTTTTAAAAAGGGTTAGGGAAGCCAGGCATGGTGGTGCACACTCATAATCCCAGCACTCTGGAAGGCTGAGGTAGGAGGACTGCCATCAGTTTGAGGCCAGCCTGGAATACATAGTGAGTTCAAGGCCAGCCTGAACCACTTGGTGAGACCTTGTCTCAAAAAACCAAAAAAAAAGGTTAGGGATGTTACTGTGGTAGACTACCCCAATATGGGATGGGAGGTGGGGGGAAGGAGCCTTTAAAAGGAAGAAGAAAGCTGTTGAGCTTGTCTGCTTGATTTGGAAGCAGAGCACTAAGGGGGTGTGTGTGTGTGTGTGTGTGTGTGTGTGTGTGTGTGTGTGTGTGTCTGTGTGTGTCTGTGTGTCTAAGAATTGAATCTATGGAGCACTGAGCTACATCCCTAATTCCCTTTTGTTGTTGTTTATTTGTTTTTGTTTTTTTAACTAAGTTACCCAGGCTGGCCTTGAACTTGTGATTCTTCTACCTCAGCCTCCAGAAGCTGGGATTATGGGTGTGCACCAACAGGCCCAACTCAGATGATCACTTAAAGGCCATTCTGTGAAAATGCAGGGATGTATAAAAACATCAGAATTGGGATGAGGCAATCCATATTTATCTAGTCCATGGAAACAGATTTAAAGAGAGGAATGGTGACTAACGGTTAGGGAATTGATTTGGGGCACTTTACCATCCTGCCCTGGCAGAGACCAGCCCAGTACATCCTTTAATGGAAGCCAGTGGGAGGTTGTTTATCTAGACTCTTTTCGGGTGATGAGGAGCAGGAAGCAAAGTTAAGCAGGAGCATCCTCTCCCTCCAGAATGCTCTGCAGACATATATTTAACTGCTCAGTCCCACAGAACACGAGTGTACACCCTCTCTGTCCTCTGAAGCCTCTGCCCTGCCCTGCCCTGCAATAACCCCCGATGCTTTCTTTAGAATAGTTAGACATTAAAGGTATGCTTTCTTTGCATTTGGAAATGAATAAATTGATTTTGAGGACCATATCTGGGTTTAGATTTTGGAGAATCTTTTTCCTATTTCTGTTTCCTATTTCTATTATCATAATAACCTAATTCCTCCCACATTCCTTCTTCCCGTGACTTGCTTCAGAGACAAACAGTCCTTGAATATCCTTCGAGCCAATAGAGAAGCCCAGCTCTAGTTTAGTGGTTTTGTTTGTTTGTTAGAGTTGCTTTACATAGGAGAGGAATCCGGTATTCCTGAACCTCTTTTTTTCTTTTTTTTTTTTGGTACCAGGGATCAAACTTGGGTCCTTGTGCTTACGAAGCAGGTGGTGGAACCACTGAGCTAAATCCCTGGCCCTCTTTTTTTCTTTGTAATTAGGAATTGAACCCAGGGTCTTTGTGCTAAGCTATACTCCTAGACTTTTTTTTTTAAAGCATAATCTTGCTAAGTCACTAAATTGCCGAGGCTGGGCTTGAATTTGAGATCATTCTGCCTCAGCTTCCCAGAGTCCTGGGATTACAGGCATGCACTGCCACACCTTGATTGTATCCCACCACCACCACCACCACTAGAGATTGAAACCTGGGCCTATACACTGAGCTACTACCCCAGACCATTTTATTTTTTGAGACAGTCTTACTAAATTGCATAGGTAGAATTTGACTTTGTGATTTTCCTGCCTCAGGCTACCAAGTGCTGGATTACAGGTGTATGCCACCATGCCTGGCTCACCTACCCCCTTACTGGAGATTGAACCCAGAGCCTTCGTAGTGAGCTACCTCCCTCACTCTTTTCTATAATTCTGTTTTGAGTCAAGGTCTTGCTAAATCACTAGGTTGCCCAGACTTGCAGTCCTGCCTCCCAGAGTGCTGGGATCACAGCTGTGTGCCACCACACCCAGCTTCTTGCACCTCTGCATATTGTCTGGTTCCCTGGGGAGGAAAAGGTGCTGATGGGAGAGTCTGTTCTCCAAGGAAGTCCTTTGAATATTGTAATGTGGGGTTCCTGTCTGAGTCCTGGAGTTTTTCTTCTTTGCTTGGGGGATAAGAGAAATAATGGTATTATATTCTTATCTCCTTTCTAGTGCCCATAAAATCCCAGTTGTGATTAGGAATTGATCTCAGGACCTTGTGCTTGCCAAGCAGGCTGGGCGCCACTGAGCTACATCCCTGGCCCTGTGGAATGTCTTAGTGAGGTCTGAGACACTGTATGTGGGAGAATGTCTGAACCTCACTTCCATTGCAAGTTTGGGGTGTTTGGTTTGTTGGTTTGGGTTGTTTGGGGTTTGTTTGTTTGTTTGGGAATTCAGGGTCTTATACATGTTAGGCAAGTGTTCTGCCACTAAGCTGAACCCTCTTTAATATTTTTTAAACTGGACTTTTAGGGGCCTTTGGTGACTTGGAAGTCTCTTGAGTAGATAAAAAGGAAAGGATGTGCCATGCATGGAGATGTTGAGAAGAAGAGTTGATTATATAGGATGACTGAGGCTACCTTGTGAATCTCTAAGCAGTGAATTAACCTGACTCTCTGGTAAGAGGCCCTAAAAGGTGTGGCAAGGAATGATTAAAGCTTCCTTATTATTCCTGTGCAACACATAGCTGCGAGTAGAGACAGATCCACATAGGCAACCATGCTGGTTCTACTGCTCAGCGGGCACTGCCTCGCTTTAGGAGAGAACAGTGAAAGAGTTGTCGCCTTTTTACCCATACCAAGCTCAAACTGCATCAAGAAATTAAATTCAGGGGGATTTAGCTCAGTGGTTCCGCTGCCTGCCTCGAAAGCTCAAGGTCCTGAGTTCAATCCCCAGTACCAAAAAAAAAAAAAAGAATTTCCTTCCTTTGGGCCGGGGATTTAGCTCAGTGGTTTCGCTGCCTGCTGCGCAAGTGCAAGGACCTGAGTTTGATCCCTGGTACCAAAAAAAAAAGAAATTTGGGCCGGGGATTTAGCTCAGTGGTTCCAGCACCTGCCTCGCAAGCGCAAGGTCCTGAGTTCGATCCCTGGTACCAAAAAAAAAAAAAGAAATTAAATTCAGGAGTGAACTTCTTGCTTGACAGACTTTGAGAAAAATGAACTAAAGTAGCTGTTTTTTCTCTTGATCTCAGAACAGGAGTTCCCGTCTATCTTTTTGCAAAACTTTAGTGGTAGCTGCTGAGAAGCAGGGAGCTGGACTATATGATATTGGACAGATGAAAGTAAGCTTAATGGGGGCTGGGGATTTAGCTCAGTGGTTCTGCTGCCTGCCTCGCAAGCGCAAGGTCCCGAGTTCGATACCTGGTACCAAAAAAAAAAAAGACTTGGGCCAGGGATTTAGCTCAGTGGTTTGCCGCCTGCTGTGCAAGCACAAGGACTTGAGTTCGATCCCTGGTACCAAAAAAAAAAGTAAGCTTAACGCTTAAATTTCAGAGGTGCAAGAAGAGGCACTGGAAGAGTGATGGTAGAAAACAAGGCCTCCCAGAATGACTCAAAGTATGGGCACCCAGGGTCACAGTATCAAAGTGCTGTCACTAATACTTGAAAAATACCTGCATTCCAGCTCTACAAATGCCTCCACCTTTCTCTTGCTTCTAAGTGTGTCTTAGACTCAATCTATTTGCATTTCTGGGAAGAGGCCTGTTAAATCCATTTGGCTAATGCCAGATTCTGGAGCCCAGGCATTCTGACAGAATTTCCTCCTGTTTTGCACTGATTCTCTTGATTTGGATCACTCTGAAATTTCTTTTTGTTCCTCCCTGATTCTCCTGTTCTGAATTTGGTGAGGCTATGAAGAACTGCTCTTAGAGGACAGTTTTGTTTTTTGGGGTTTTTTTGGGGGGGGGTTGGTACTGGGGATCGAACTTGTGACCCTTCAGTTGCAAGGCAGGTGGCAGCACCACTGAGCTAAATCCCTAGCCTACGAGGACGTTTTTTTTTTTTTATTGAGAGGGTAGGATTTAGGGGGTACTGGGAATTAAACACACATGCTAGGCAAGTACTGTACACTGAGCTACATCTCCAGTCCTATTTGTATTTTATTTTGAGATAGGATTTCACTCAGCAGCCCAGCTTAGTGTCAAACTTACGATTCTTCTGACTCAGCCTTCTGAGTAGCTGGGATTACAGGTGTATGCTGCCATGCCTGGCAGAAATGGCTTTTGTCAGCAGTATTCTTTAGCTGAATTTCCCTCCAGAGAGTTCTTAGTTATGCCTCTTCTCCCCTGTTCTTTAGAAACTACAGACCCATGAGTCTCAAGACAGTATGATACTGGGAAATGTAGGTTTCAGGTAAGAGAGGGCTGTCATAAATGTTTTAGAAGAGTCTCAAGCAACTAATGTAACTCTAATATGCTTCTCTTGTAAAATACTGTATGTATTTGCAAGCACTTGTGTGCACACACATTGTTTACTAACCTTTCAGGTGGTTGGGATTCATCCAGCACTTATTGAGTACTGCTGTGTACCAGGGGCCATGCTAGATCTTTTCACATATGTGCATTGATTTCTTCTGCACAGTAACAATGAGAAGTATTTTTTCCCAATTTGCAGTTGAGGAAACTGAAACTCAGAAGATAACGTGGCTTGCATAAGTTGGCACATCTCATAAAGGCAAAGTGAAGATTTTGAACCCCAGCCCATTTGCCTCCAAGTCTAGGGTTCTTTCCCTGCTCCCCCAGCTGCCACAGCACTGAAGAAAGGTTATGAAGTCACGAAGCCAGACAGCCAGAGAAATGGCACGGCTTCAGTAGGGTTGATGATGGTGGTTGTTTTAGAGCTGTTTTCTTCCAAGCGAAGCCTGGCATGAAATTTGCTGGCCCTTATTCCCCAGGAGCTTTGAGTCTGAAAGGGAAGGTAGGAAAGTATCTGTAAGTCGAAAAATACATCAAGATTTTAATAAAGGTGAGACAAATGGGACCTGTGTGTGGAGTGTGGTATGAGTAAGGAAAACAGTTTAAAGGGGAAAAGAAAATGCTATGGCAGGCAGTTGAAGGGAGACAGGAAGAACAGAAGGATAGAATTAAGGACAAAGGAGTAAGATCCAAATTGCTCCCCGCTTTACCTGAGGAGTTTATGAGCCTGTAGAAATGTAACACATATAAAGCAACAGTTCACAAATATAAGCTAAGAACCTAGGCTAACCTGAGTCACTAAGTGCAGAAGGAATGCAGAATGATGCAGTGATCAGAAGTGGAGGCAGTGAGGGAAAGCTTCCTGGGAGATGACTTTTCATCTGACTTGAAGGAGTCCAGGAAGACAGAAAGAGAAGGTGGATGGGAAGATTTCGTGGCAAAGGGAAGACCTGAGGATGGCACCACTAACCAGTGTGTGTATGTGTCTCCTTTTCTGTTCCTTTCTCCCTCCTTCCTCCTACAGTTCGAAAGGTCAAAGTCTGGCTGTAGCCATGGGAGACATGGTAGTGGAGCCTGTCCCCCTGAAGCCAACTTCTGAGCCTGCTCCTAGCCCACCAGGGAATAACGGGGGCTCCTTGCTAAGCGTCATCACGGAGGGGGCTGGGGAACTGTCGGTGATCGACCCAGAGGTGGCCCAGAAGGCCTGTCAGGAGGTGCTGGAGAAAGTCAAGCTTCTGCATGGAGGTGTGGCCATCGCTAGCAGAGGCACCCAGCTGGAGCTGGTCAATGGGGACAGTGTGGACAGTGAGATCCGTTGCCTGGATGATCCACCTGCCCAGATCAGGGAGGAGGAAGATGAGATGGGGGCCGCAGTGGCCGCGGGCACAGCCAAAGGAGCAAGAAGGCGGCGCCAGAACAACTCAGCCAAACAATCTTGGCTGCTGAGGCTGTTTGAATCGAAACTATTTGACATCTCTATGGCCATTTCATACTTATATAACTCCAAGGAACCTGGAGTACAAGCCTACATCGGCAACCGGCTGTTCTGCTTTCGCAATGAGGATGTGGACTTCTATCTGCCTCAGTTGCTTAACATGTACATCCACATGGATGAGGATGTGGGTGATGCCATTAAGCCCTACATAGTCCACCGCTGCCGCCAGAGCATTAACTTTTCCCTCCAGTGTGCCCTGTTGCTTGGGGCCTACTCTTCAGACATGCACATTTCCACTCAGCGACACTCCCGTGGGACCAAGTTGCGGAAGCTGATCCTCTCAGATGAGCTGAAGCCAGCTCACCGAAAGAGGGAGTTGCCCTCCCTGAACCCAGCCCCTGACACAGGGCTGTCTCCTTCCAAAAGGACTCACCAGCGCTCGAAGTCAGATGCCACCGCCAGCATAAGTCTCAGCAGCAACCTGAAACGGACAGCCAGCAACCCTAAAGTGGAGAATGAGGATGAGGTAAAATTTTGGGGAGGGACAGAGAACAAGGTGGCAGAGGGCTACATGGAGTCACGCTGCCTTATATAGGCTTATTGTGTCCTTTATGTCCTTCCCTCCGTGTCACTTCACTGATAAAAGCATGGAATGGTAGACTGGAAAAAGACCTTAGAATTCATGTATTCTAACTGCCTCATTTTATAGGGGAAGAACTCAGAGACCCAGGGAGATAAAGTGACTCGCCTTGGGTCATATAGCTGATGGCAAGGCTGATACTCCTGTGGAGAGTTCTTTTACTAAGCTGCAGTGCCATTCCATGAACTATAGCACCTTCTTACTGAGAACTGGCTGAGGCCCTCTCCACTCTGGTTGGAGACCTGGGATCACTACCAGAGCCTCTCAGAGCAGCAACCCTAGGAAAGGGAACAGGGCTCGAGGAAGGATGTTAAGTAGAACAGGAGCTCCATTCTCCTTGCCACTCCTCACACTCCTTCCTCCTCACCCCCAAAATCCTGCTTTTGGTCAGCTTAGGGTAAGGGCCATTCCTTGTCCCCGAGACATCTGCAGAGTGTTCTCCTACCTGCCTTTCCCTGTGGGGAAGAATTCCTTGCTGCTGGTGTCTTTCCCGTACCATTTGGGAGAGACACAAAGGGAAGAGAGAAGCAGTTTTGGTAGAGTAAATCTACTGCCTAGTCAAGGACCTAAGGCTGGGAAGAAGAGGAAGCCTCAGCAGCAGCTCGGGGTAGCCAGTGTAGGGCCAGAGCAGAGAGGAGATGAGCACTCAGAACGTAGCCACCCTCTGCCCCACGTCTGGACAGATAGCAGAGCAAGTTGCACAGTGGATAGCCAAGTTCGGCGACCTGGTGTCCCAGTCAGACAATGGTGCCCCAGTCCTCTGTGATTTGCCACTGGCCAGGCTCTCATCCTGGCTGCCAGCCCAGCCTAGAAAAGAAGGGAGAAAAACATGAGGAATTTGCACTGTTGGAAAAACGTGCACAGCCACGGTCCTGGCATCTGCCTGTGTGGGGCAGAATTCACCCACGTTTCGATACAATGGGCCCCCTCTCAACTGGAGGGAGGTCAGTGGCTTGGGAAGCGAAAAGCAAGAGAAAACTAGACATCCTGCTCTCTGGAAATGTGTTACTTATTATGGTAATTTAATAATGGTAAAGCTAAAAGTGCTTATGTTTCTAGAGCACTGGTGTTGCACTCATCATACCAGGTACTTCACATTTAATTCTCACATCAAGCATAGCAGACGTATTATTTTACTAATGAGGAAACTGAGGTTTAGACAGGTTAAATTACTTGCCCAAGGTCTCTTAGAACTGGGGAATGTCAAACAAGAACCCAAATCCACAGCCTCTGCCTGTAATCATTCTGCTGAGCTGCCTTAGCTGTTTCTCAGCGTCTGCTTCCCCAGATCCCAGCTGTCAGAAGCCTCTGGGGAAGACCAGCCCATGCTGTGACCATCTACACTTCCACATCCATGCACAAAGCCTAAGCTGTTCTCGTCACCAGAGTAGACTATTTTCATTTCTGCTTGAGCCTGGCAACAGAGCCCGCAGGCCATGAAGGCAGGTTGTTGCAGAGCAAGAAGAATCTTCCAAATTCTGGTGGAACTGAGGTCATGAAGAGTTGCCTCATCTTGGAGTCCAATCTGCAATAGTTCAATTGTGAGCAGCGAAAAGTGAATTCCTTCGTGCCCCTTGTCAGGCTTGTCCCTCTTCTATACCCATTTTGTAGAAAAGCAGAGGCCTTAGGACTTCTCTTGCCCTGAGCTGGTTCTGGATCCCTCTTCCTGGCAGGTATTCTGCTCCGGGACAGTGGATACCTTGGAAAGGCAGGTATTCTGTGAGTGCCTAACTCTCTAGGGTGAGTTCTCCAGCGGCCATTCTTCCCAGCCTGGCTCCTTACTTGGGGTCACTAGATCCAAGAAAGAAAGGAGATACCTCATTCCCAGGCCCTCCTGGGTTATCTGATGCAGATAGAATGAGACACCGGAATCCACTGTGACTCCTCAGGATATGTGAACAAAAAAGAGAGAACATAAATGTCAGTATCACTGGGTTTCTAAGCACTGAAGTCTCCAGCACAGGGTTCTCTCAACCTCCTTGGCATTTTGTTTTTTGTTTTTTGTGGTACCAGGGATCAAACTCAGGACCTTGTTCTTGCAAGGCAGGCACAGTAACACTGAGCTACAATCCCCGGCCCTCTCCTTGGCATTTTGAAAATAGATATGTCTGTCGAGGCCTTTGTCCCCACCAGTTACCACAAGAATGGGTTCTTCCTCCTCCCCCATCATGCAACATTCATTTACTCAGCAGCTAGTTACTGATCTTGTACAGTGTGTAAGGTCCTGTTCTGAAGTCAGCAAAGGATGGAGGACAAAATGCTGTTCTTTCTCTAGGAATTGATAAGGTTCTTAGAAGTCCCTAGTATCTAGGGAACCAGTTAGCTTGTGACTCTCTTGAAAAGGTGTTTCCTGCCCATAAGCAGGGTAAGGGGCACACCTTACTCAAGTGAAAAACAGAATTTTCTAAGGCCTGAGCAGGTACATTCTAGAAGGGGAATTTGTAGGTGGGTCCTGACACACTTCTGCTCTCTGCTTTTCCTTTGAGTTCTGAGTTTCATCCCATGCTCCAACTACAGCAGAGGAGCTTCAGAGAGTGAGGCAGGGCCATAGGGCAGAGGTCCAGGGGCTGCGCAGTTCGCTTCCTGCCTGGAGTTTTCCTGAAGAGCTCTTCTTTGCCCAAATCTCACAGAAGTTTCCATTTTCTTTTCTTGAGGAATCTTTTCACACCTCCATATTGGAGGGCTCTAGCCCTGATTCTTCCCATCTCACTATTCCTCCCAAATCCCTTTTCTTCAGAGCAGTTATCAACCTCCTCATAGAACGCTACTCAGGGAGTTTTCCTTCCCATTTGTAACCAAATGATAAATATTTTGTCAAAGAGTGAGGGATGCAAGGAACAGAGTGGTTTGGGTACTGTCCCTGCCCCATAGCCTGCCCTACATGACACCCTAAGTAGATCAGCTTTGTCTTTCAGGACTGTAAGCTTTGTACAGAGAAATCTGCTGCATGTCACACTGGAAGCCCTGTGGGCCTTCCACCCTGATACTGTATGATGTCAACTTCTTGGTCTCAGCCTTATTCGCTGTAGCTGACTCAGTATGAGTGACTCAAGCCCAGGGAGTAGGAGGAGGGGAGCAGGTCATGATACACCTCCCTTATTGAAAGGCTGTTCACACGTCCACAGGAGCCTGTCTGTGAGAGAGTCCACTGTAGCATTGCCTACGGAGCTAATGTCTCTCATGCTGTCCCTCCCCAGCCAGCTCACGGGTAGAAACAACTACTGAGACTGGCATCCTTACTGCCCAGTTCACCCTCCCACTTCTAGCCAAAGTGAAAGAGTTGTGGCCCTACGGGAATGATTCCAAGTGTGGCTTTTCCTTTAGTGTGCATTTCTGCCCAGATTGTTCAAGCAGAGACCTGACAATAAGACCTCCAGCTAAAGTAGTAAACTATGGAAGTAAATTAAGTCAGTGCTTGAAACACCAGCAGAGTAGAAGCTCAGCGCCCACCGGCCTTCCTGCCCTGGTAGCACCAAGGACTTTGCCTTTTGAAGACCAGGCCCCTCCCCTCCTGCATGTTTGTACACATGCTGCCCCTGCCCCCTGCCCTGGTAGACCTTATTGGAAAGACCCAGGGTGTCCCTGTGCATAGCACTGCCACAGAACTGCCCTGTTTTGTTCACGGATACCACGGTGGCACAGGAATGGGGCGATGTTTAAGATTATTCCCCTGGGCTGGCAGCAGGATAGCTGCTGCCCTGGGTTGTCAGCTTCTCAGATGGACTTAACTAGAACCTAACTCCCCAATTTGGGTGGTATCTGGATTTTCACTATCAAACCTAGTTTCTCACTTCTCATTTTATCAAATTTTGCTTATTGTAAACTTGACCGTACTGTTGTGTACAGCTTTTTTTTTTTTTTTTGGTACCGGGGATTGAACTTGGGACCTTGCGCTTGCGAGGCAGGCACTGGAACCACTGAGCTAAATCCCCGGCCCCCTAACTCCCCAATTTAAGTTTAAAAAAGTTGTAATGTATTGAGTGTCGTGTGAAATAGCCTGCTATGCTGGGGATTTAGCTCAGTGGTTCCAGCACCTGCCTCGCAAGTGCAAGGTCCTGAGTTTGATCCCTGGTACCAAAAAAAAAAAAAAAAAATGAAATAGCCTGCTAGGAAGCCTGAGGTTTGATAGAGGCTTGATTGATGAATCCTTCCTTCCACCGGCACCCAGCCCACGAGTTTCAAGTTCATGGGCCCGGGGTACCCTTCGTCACACAAGTTCAAGGCTGGGATTAGTTTTCCCAGGGTGAGAATAAGTCTGATTGGAGGGGAAGAATATGTGCTTGCCACTGAAAGTTTAATTCTTTTTACTCCCTGAGATTTCTAAGAAGCCGGAGGAACTTGGGGCTTCCAGTATGAGGGTCATGCAGCTTGTTAAATCCAGTCTCTGGCGGTCCTCAGCTGAGGAGGAGGGGTTGGCTGATGGTGTGTCAGAGGTGAAGAGAAAGAGCAGGCAAGCTTGGCCCAGGAACTCAGCTTTAGGTGTCATCTTAAAAGGAAGATTACTTCAGAAAGATTTGACCCAGCAGGAACAGAGTGAAAGAGAGAGACTTCTTGTCTCTTCGGCCCCTCTCACCTCAAGGTCCAGCCTGGCCTCCCAGCTCTCCTGCAGGGGTCTAGAAACTGGGAGAGTGGCGTCTCTGGGTTGGCTTGCTTTCTTTAAAGCACAAAGACAGAGCTGCACCGGAGAAGCAGTTATGGTCCAAGGTGGAGCTAAATTCTTTGCCTTTGTCTCTCTCCTTACCCTCCCTGTCCCTTCTTCTCCCCTTGCCCTCCGGCCCTTTCCCAGGAGCTCTCCTCCAGCACCGAGAGTATTGCTAATTCATTCAGTTCCGTAAGTGGGGCCAGGCTGGGGCTGGGTGGCAGGCTCCCCCCACGGCCGCATTTCCTCTCCGTCCCAGGTCTTCTGAGCACCCAGATCAAGGCTGGAATTCAAAGGCCTCTTTAATTCCTGGGAGCTCAGCTTCTCCCTATCAGGTCTGCCAGAGCACCCAGACCTGGAGGAGCCCCTGACCTTTGCTGCCAGGGCCCTGAGCCCAGGCTGGGACAGCTTTGTCGATCTTGTCTCAGAGACAGCTGGGATGCCACACTTCTCAGCTCCCAGCTCCTAGGGCTCAGGAGGAAACAGCTGGGAGAGAGGTAGAATTCACTCCTGGGTTAGAGCCAAGAACTGCTTGGCAGAAACCCCCAGGATCCCGTTTCCCCTGCACAGAGCTCTTTCCCTGTGGCTTTTGCCGTCAGGCCATCAAATATTTATTGAGTCTTCTAAATTTGAGGCCCTGTGCTGGGTGTGCCAGCTCCAGAAGCAGTTAGGACTGGACCTGAAGGAAAGTTCTGCCTCCCCTCAACTGGCTTTCTTTTTTAACTTCAGCCACCTTTCTTCCAGGACTGAGTTCTTCCCTTTTCCCAGCTCATTTCCCAGGATGCCCCTTAGTTTCATTCTCCCTTCTCATCCCTGTGCACTGTCCCGGACCCTCTAGCCCCATGGGGTCTTGCTCTTTGTTGCCAGGCAAAGACGTGAGAGGAAATGCTGGGCCCTCTGGGAGTTTGGCTGATTTTTTTTATTTTCCTTTTTTTTTTTAATGTCTATCCAATCAGTTTTCTATGTTCTGTGCTAATCCCCTTTCAGTTATCATTCCTGTCGCCTCCCATGTGGCAGAGCCTCTCTGGAGGCCTGGGGTCACATTCCCAACATACTCTCACATCACTCAGGGTGGGAAGGAATTCTGCCTTTCTAATCTAAGAAGACTGAATTCATTGGGATGGAAGGCCCTTGGAACGGTGACCACCTGCCACTGAGTGGATGGATTAGGGGAGCAGGACGAGTGAGTCTTCTAATTTCCCTTTCTTCTCTTTCTCTGTTAGGCCTCCAGGACATTTGTAGGGACTATAGAAGCTCAGTTCTATTGTCTTCCTTTTCTTTCTCTCTTTTCAACTTTGCCCCCAAAAGCATTCCTGACTCATCCCAGCTGTTTCATTACTGTATGTTGCTCTGGGACAGCCTGCCTCCTCCCACGGCAGGGTAGAGGCCGAGAGACAGCTGTCCTTTGCACCCTGGCTCTGTCACACATGCACAGGTGGACCTGGTACTGCCTAGTTTTCAAAAGAAGCTCTTTCTTTGCAGTGTGAGGGAGTGAGGGTAGACATTCTCAATCAGGAAACTAAGCAAGACACACTCAGAAAGGGAGAGAAAAGCCTGGTGAGTGAAATGCTGTTCCTGTAAGAAGAGGTAATGTTCTTAACTCCCTGAAGAGCGGGAATGGGGAGTGGGGTGGCTGTTTTGGTGAAATGCCCTTTATGGTAGAAGAACTTAGATGGGGAACAGAGCCTTCTTTATGTTTAGCTGAGTCTATCTTTTTCTGCACCCCACCGTACTCTCCACGCACACTGAGTTTACCTTTTCTGGGAATGACTGAAGGGCTGCCAGGAGGAGCCAAGCTCAGAGCAGGGGACTCTTAGGAGGGCCCTGGTCCCTGAGAGGTTGAGGAAGAGGGGCCAAGAAGGAATCATTTGAGAGGGACCTTCAAGGAGCTATTGCTTTCTCCACCCACCTACCCACCCCTCCTTCCCTCCCTCCCTCCCTCCCTCCCTCCCTCTGCTTTTTCTTTGCCCACTGATTATTGGTTGTTCCTCATTAATGCAAAGTTTGCTCATTTCCTCATCCCCTGCATGTGCCCTGACCCCTTATAAGAAACTGTGAGGGGCCGGGGATTTAGCTCAGTGGTTCCACCACCTGCCTCGCAAGCGCAGGGATCCAGGTTCGATCCCTGGTACCAAAAAAACAAAACAAAACAAAGAAACTGTGAGACAGACAACATTGTGGAATGCCATGGGAAGCAACAAGTCCTTTGGATGAAGAGTCCTTCCTTCTTTGAAAAGGGAAATGCTGGCTTAGTGTTCTGTCCCCCAGCATGTAGGCCCTGGGAGCCCCTCAGTGGAGACCCAGCCCAGGGGCCTGAGTGGGGGTGAGGCACCTCAGGTGTAAGCAGCGCCCCTCTCTGGTCCTGGGAGGACCTCTCCAGAGACTGCCCTGCCTGCCCTACAGCCTCTGGACAGTCCTTGAAGAACACAGTCTAAGAGAAGAGGGGTACATCCCAGAATCGACATGGGGCCCCCTTATTCTCAAGAAATAGACAGGGTCCAGGGATTTAGCTCAGTGGTTTCGCCGCCTGCTGTGCAAGCGCAAGGACCCGAGTTCGATCCCCAGTACCAAAAAAATAAATAGACGGGAAGGAATATGCTGGCCATACTCAGTTGGAGCTTGGTGGGGCGGGTGGAATCTCCTACCATGGCAGAAAGTTTCTCTCGACACTTGGGGTCCTTGGCCAACAGGGCCAGGGTGATGAGGGTGTGAGCTACTTGTTTCTGTAGTTTTTCACCGTCTTTTTGTTTCATCCCAACCCCCTTTAGCCTGTCCGGCTGGCTCCTGAGCGAGAATTCATCAAGTCCCTCATGGCAATTGGCAAACGGCTGGCCACGCTCCCCACCAAAGAGCAGAAAACACAGCGGCTGATCTCAGAGCTCTCCCTGCTCAACCATAAGCTCCCTGCCCGGGTCTGGCTGCCCACTGCTGGCTTTGACCACCACGTGGTCCGTGTGCCCCACACACAGGCTGTTGTCCTCAACTCCAAGGACAAGGTGAGCGGGCTCTGGCCCACACCTACTGCTGCCCCCACTCTGCTCCCATGATTGTCCAGGAATTCCCCACCAACACCCCAGGCTCCTGTTGTCCAGGGTGCATGTATCCATCTGTCTCTACCTCATGATTCCCTCCTGTTGCTCTTCTAGACCAAAGAGGCCTAAATTTTTCAACGTGCCTCCTGCTGTCCATCCCTTTATAGTCATTTTGGTGGCTCTGCTCTAGCCCTCCTGTAAGGAATGAGTACTCAGGGTTCGATTCTTCTTTCAGAGGAAGTGCTGAAAATTAGAATCCTCCATGGGATAGTGGCCAGTTTGGTCCAGTCATTTCGTCCACAGCAGTTCCTTGGGCCCTTTTTTTTTTTTTTAATTTACTTTTGGAGACAGGGTCTCGCTATGTAATTCAGATTGGCCTTGAACTCATTATGTAGCCCAGGCTGGCCTCAAACTCAAAGCAATCCTCCTGCCTCAGTCTTCCAAGTGCTGGGATTACAGGTGTGTGCACCACCCACCTGGCCAGGGCCTGGCTTTAGGACAAGCCAGCAGAGGCTTCTAGGTCTCTCTTCCAAGCTGTAATTAATAGTTGAAACATTTGCCTAACTGCACTGTCTGTGCATTCTGAAGCCCAGCTGAAACATTTGGAAGACTTGTGCACTCTCTCACCCAGATTCTTTATATAGGGAATCAGCCATGACCAGCCCCAGCCCTGATGTGGCATCCGGAGGATTAAGGGCTGATGGATGCGGGCTGGAGCTTGGAGTGGGCAGCAGGAAGTTAGCAGTGTGGAGGCAGTGGTAGAGGTAAGCTTCAGATGCTGTTCTCGCTACCCCATAGGCTCCCTACCTGATCTATGTGGAAGTCCTTGAATGTGAAAACTTCGACACTGCCAGTGTCCCTGCCCGGATCCCTGAGAACCGGATCCGGAGCACACGGTCCGTAGAGAATCTGCCCGAGTGTGGCATCACCCACGAGCAGCGGGCGGGCAGCTTCAGCACTGTGCCCAACTATGACAATGACGACGAGGCCTGGTCGGTGGACGACATCGGCGAGCTGCAGGTGGAGGTAAGGGAGCTCCAGGGGTTAAGGTGGGGCATGCCTCCTGATCTCCAGGCCCTGCTGTGTGTTGAGACTCGCTGTCTCGGCCTTGGCAGGAGGAGGCGAGAGCCCAGGTAAGTGGTGGGGGTAGTGCAGAGAATGACACGGGTGTGCTCTGAGCCTCTCTGGCCTGGGTAGACTCGGATGGGCCTCGTTTCCCTGAATGAGTTCAAGTTAGATGTGAGGAGTGGCTCCTAGAACCAGGGGAATGAGGGGAATTCATTGAAAATATTTATTGAACTTTGCTATAGAAAGTTGTCTTAATGTTCAAAATACTTTTAAATTATGAATCAATTTCCTATATGAACAGTGGTCAGTGTGGCAGAGTTTATTCTTAAGAAAAGGTTGGCTCTGTATCTAAATCAGGACTGAATTTCTTCATATCATCATAGAATTAAGAATTAAGGTGGGCTGGGGATGTAGGCAGTGGTGCCGCCACCTGCCTCACAAGCGCAAGGTCCTGAGTTTGATCCCGGTACCAAAAAAAAAAGACATAAGGCAACAACACTTCAACGATACTATAACTTCACAGCATGGTTTTAGTGCAGCAAATTTCCTAAGATAGAAGACATTTCTCCTTTAAAGACATTGTTTTTCTAGCCATTTCATTTATGACATAGAATGACTTTATTTTTAACAAAGAAAGAAAGTTGTCTTATGGTAACAGAGCAGTGAGTCAGGTGCTCTCTCTCAATAAGTGCGTATGCAGGGCCTTGTGTGCAAACCTGAGTGCTGTGTGCTAGTGAACAAGCTACGGCCCCCCTAGAAGGAGCTTAGGGCCTAGCAGGAGCGAGGAGAGGAGCAGAGGGAGATAGGTGTGATGTGGTGTAACCCAGGCTGTGGGGAGAAGGTGGAGGGCGTGGGAGCACCCTGGGTGGGGGAGGCAGCTTCCTGGAGGAAGTCACTTCTCAGCTAGGCTGAGGATGGCAGGAAGAAGTGGATGGAGGGCCTTCAGGCAAAGGAAGTCTGTACTGAGACAGTGTGGTCGCTGGCATGACAGGAATGAAAGAGCATTTGTCTGGCCGTGGGTGTAAGGTGAGACAGTGAGGGATCAGGCTGCGGCGGTTGGGGTTGGCACGTGCCAGATTGTGGGGAGGAGCTTGTCAGGAACCTTGACCTTTATTCTGCGGCTACAGAGACCCAGAGCAGGGTTTTGTGTAGGGCATTCTGTGAAAAGCTGTCCTTGAGCTTACAGTCCAGTTGGAAGGTTAGACATAAACATTTAAGAGCCGGGGATTCCCGAGTTCGATCCCCGGTACCGAAAAAAAAAAAACATTTAAGAAAAACGTTAAGATCCTCTGTACAAAGCAAGAGCACTGGGTGACAGGTGCAGTCAAAGGGAGGAACCTGGGCAGGAGTAACTGGATAGGGGCCTTGGGGTTGGGTTCAGTTAGAAATGGGACACCTGGGCCGGAGATTTAGCTCAGTGGTTCCGCCGCCTGCCTCAAGCCCAAGGACCCGAGTTCGATCTCCGGTACCAAAAAAAAAAAAAAAAAAGTTGAAGAAATGGGACACCCAATTGTGTGATTTAGATGAAGAGGTAGTCAGAAGAATCTAGTCCAGAACCCCGGGGGGAAACACCCCTAGGCACAGGGGTCTCAGTCTGAGACTCAAAGCTGAGGATTCTGTGATGGCCACGGCAGTGATTTGTCAGCTTTTGTGCTGGAGAATCTGTTAAAAATTTGGACTTCCAGGTTTCGGTCCCAGTAATTCTGATTCGGACTGATAGTGGGGTAGTGGGGTAGCGTTTCAGCAGGTGTCTCAACCAGTTCTGAAGCAGCAGTGCACACTTGGAGAAGCACTGCTGCTGGGTCCACATGAGCCCCTGTGCAGTGTGGGGCCCCGGCGGTGAGGGTGTGTGGAGCCAGGGGGCCTTTGGAGCAGGCTGGCAGGGACAGCAGAACGTGTGTGGCAAGGGCAGGCGGGCAGGCGAGCAGGCAGCGGCGGCGAGAGAGGGAGACCATGCTTAGTGCACTGATCACCCCTGCCCTGCCATCCTCAGCTCCCTGAGGTGCACACCAACAGCTGTGACAACATCTCCCAGTTCTCCGTGGACAGCATCACCAGCCAGGAGAGCAAAGAGCCTGTGTTCATCGCAGCGGGGGACATCCGGTATGGCCGCCCAGGTCACCCTCCTTTTCCGTCCCTCTTCCAGACACTGCCTCTCTGTTCTCTTGTCTGCGTCTGCCAGTGTCTTTGCCTCTTCTTTCTTATTCTGTGCTTGTCCTAAGACTGTCAAACCTGACGCTGTAAAGGTGCAGGTTGAGACTGCTTAAACTACTGCAGAAAGAAATAAAATTTTAAGAAGATCTCAAAGAGATGCAAGAGCCTGAGAAAAGAATTTGAGCAGTGATTCTCAAAGTGGGGTCAGAAATAGATGTGCATCAGAATCCAGGCAGAGGAAATCAGAACCTGTTGGGAATGCAGGTTCTGGGGCCCTTCCCATCCCAAGTCACTGCTGGGTCAGAGGGCAGGAGGGCGGGTGCTCTGCAGTTTAACGTGATCTCAAACCACCAGCTTAGCAAAACAGTCCACTAATTACGCTTCCTCCCATGAGTCCCTCTCAGCCTCGGTTCCTGTCTTTTTGTGCCCAGAATGCAGGAACAGTGCAGAGAACACTGGCATAGACAGGGGCATGAGGCTCTGGGGTAGCTCCTCCAGCACATGACGTATTTTCTTCCTGCTAGACGGCGCCTCTCCGAGCAGCTGGCTCACACCCCCACAGCCTTCAAGCGAGACCCAGAGGACCCCTCTGCAGTTGCTCTCAAAGAGCCCTGGCAGGAGAAAGTGCGGTGAGTGGGGCAGGGCGCGGCTCTCACCCTCTGAAATGTCTAAGAAAATCACTGATGTTCTCTGCACCATCTTTTTTTATAAAAAGGATTTATTCAAAGCTAGCTCAGGGAAGACGGAGGGACCCATTTGCCTCATCACCCTCTCCCTGTGTCCAGGCATGCTGGGGTCTTTCATAGCGGGAACGGCAGGGGGAGGGAATACAGGGAACGATAGGTGCATTCAGCCTTGTTCTGTCCCGCCCTGGACCGGGACTTCTCCCTCCCTTGTCAAAGGAATGAAATTGAGCTTCACTTCTGGAGCCAGGGTCTGCATCTTCTGACCCTTTATCTGAGCTGAGGAGAGGTGAGGGTAATTGTTTATGCCCAAAGCCTGAGGAAGTTTGAAGAAGCTACTTGTCCCAAAAGGAAAAAAAGCCTAATGTAAATGGTTCCATTTTTTTGGTACCATTTACTACTCCGCCCTTACTTTAGTACAGCCTTCAGTCTTTCTTTCCCATTTTTTTTTTTGAGACAAAGTCTCACCATGCAGTTCAGGCTGGCTTTGAACTCACTATGTAGCTCAGGCTGGCTTCCAATTCCCAGTGATCCTCCTGCCTCAGCCTCCCGATTGCTGGGATCACAGGGGTGTGCCACCACACCTGGCAAACCCTCAGTCTCCAAGACCTTGAGGACCCTATTGTATGGCTGGCTCTCCTGTTGGGTTGCTGTGCCGATGCCATCAGAAGTAGCTGGAGCACAAATAAAGGGAAGCCTTAAGAGGTTATCACTAGAGATTGTGAGGTCAAATCCAAGAGAAAACTTAAGTCAAAAGATGCCTAACAGCTGCACTTGCTAGAAAGGCTTCTCTCGGCGGTCGTGCATTAGGAACCCTCTTTCATAACCTCCGCAGCTCGACTTACTGTGGTAGGCTTGACACCGCTGACTGTCCCTTTCCCCCTTGTCTCTGAAGGCACCGCCAAGTTAGCCCCTACTCGGAGGGAGCTTCCCCACTGGCGGTCAGTCGGAGTATCCCCTGCGGAGGGGATGTGACATTCAACGGGAGTCAGGATCGGAAAACCCTTCTTGCCAAATCTGAGCCGTCCGTGTCAGAGATTTACAGAGTGCTTCTCAGACTGAGTTTATCTGGAATCCATTCAAGTCTAATCCTGTCTATTCTGTAGTCAGCACCCTAAAATATTAGAACTTTGTCAAACAGTAGTTAGAAAGCTTATAAATAGGCATAAAACAAGCCAATGAGAGCAGAGCACATCCACTCTGTAAGGTAGGCTGGGACTAAGAAACATCATCACCAGTTTAACTTAATGCCAGTGTTTCTGTGAAGCAAGCTTAGTTCTGCCAGAAAGGTATAGCACACAGATACTCTAGGGTCCCCTCGTCTTGTAAGCCCATGGACAGCACCGACTTTATTGCCTGTCGGCCTCCAGAAACTCCTTCAGACTCCCAGGTCCTCTTCGTCCTCACCCTGACGTCAATACCCGTGACATCCTTTATGTCTTTCTTTCTCAACAGGCGGATCAGAGAAGCCTCTCCCTATGGCCATCTCCCCAATTGGCGGCTCCTGTCAGTCATTGTCAAGTGTGGTGATGACCTTCGGCAGGAGCTGCTGGCCTTCCAGGTGTTGAAGCAACTGCAGGTAAGGAAAGGGAAGAAGAAAGAAAGAAAGAGCCAGGATGGTTGGCACATGCCTGTAATCCCAGCAACCATGGAGGCTGAACCAGGAGAACTGCAAGTTCAAGCCCAGTCTTAGTGAGGCCCTTTTTTTTTTTTTTTTTGGTACTGGAGGTCAAACTCAGGTCCTTGCGCTTGCGCAGTGCAGCAGGCGGCGAAACCACTGAGCTAAATCCCCGGCCAGTAGTGACACCCTGTCTTAAAAAATAGAAAGGGCTGGGGTTGTAACTCAGTTCAAAAGCCCTGGGTTCAATCCCCAGTGCCACACACACAAACATAGAAATAAAGGAGGGTAGGAGGAAGGGGAAAGGGAATTCAGCCTAGCTCCACTCCGTCCCCGTCCGAGTGACCACACAGGAAGGCGGGGCTGCAGGGAGCTTTGCTGGGGACCAGCTCCAGCTGCCTCTCAGCCTCTCAGTTGGAAGCAGATTAAACTACAGCTGGCCTGGGAAGTGAAGCCTCAGGGACAGCTGCACAGTGACCTCTGTTGGCTCTGTTGTAAACTGCACCTGCCCTCTTCTGACCCTTGTCAGGATGCTGGGTTTGTTTCTCCCTTAAATCAGTTTCCCAAGCCAGGGGCGGTGGCAAACACCTGTAATCCCAGCACTTAGGAGGCTGAGGCAGGAGGATCACCAAGAGTTCGAGGCCAGCCTGGGCTACATAAAAAAAACCCCAAAGTCAGAACTTTCCAAATGGTCTGTAGTGGGTAGGGTACAGTGTGCTGGGATATTGATCCCCAAGACCCCTGGCTTGCTTGCCAGCAAGCAGCTTCACCCATTCAATCCAGTTCTTTGTATCAATATGTTTGTTTTCTAGAGAAGCTTGCTTTGGGCCTAAATCCTTCGCTGTCGTTTTTCTTATTATTTGAACTTACATTACTATCTTCCACTCTCCCTGCTTGTCAGGTGACAATGAGGTTTCCTCTTTCCTCTGCCTTTCTTGGTCATTCTGCCTCTGATTCCTGTCTTCACAAACCTCTAAGAGTAGCTTCCTGTCGTCAGTGCCTCCTGGTTCTCAGTAGGTCAGTGGGTCTGGCGCACTTGATGGCCTACAATCCAAGGCCACCAAGAGAGCAGTCAGAGGAGGGAGGTTTAGCCTTCTTCCCTCACTTGGAGAAAGACGAGAGTGCTCACACCTCCATGTCTCCTCGCAGTCCATTTGGGAACAGGAACGAGTGCCCCTTTGGATCAAGCCATACAAGATTCTTGTGATCTCGGCTGACAGTGGCATGATTGAACCAGTGGTCAACGCTGTGTCCATCCATCAGGTGAAGAAACAATCCCAGCTGTCCCTGCTCGATTACTTCCTCCAGGAACACGGCAGCTACACCACTGAGGCATTCCTCAGTGCCCAGCGCAATTTTGTGCAAAGCTGCGCTGGCTACTGCCTGGTCTGTTACCTGCTGCAAGTTAAGGACAGGTAAGTGACTGCTGCCCCTCATCTTTCGCCAGTCCCCTCTGTCCTTCCAGGTGTAGCTCTCAGTTGGGGAGCAAGCAACATATTTTTAGCAGAGACAGATACATTTAAATGACAGTGCGCCAAGCAGGCAGATTGACAAGCACTAGGGTAAAAGAGCAAGAAATGAAGGATTCATGAGAGGAGTAAGGGTCTGAGTGAGCAGGGACCTAGAGGTCAAGGGATAATGAGAACAGACAAAGCTGTGGAGGAAATACGTTCCCTGTGAGAAAATATTTTAGTGGGATTAAAGCTTGGACTATATTACATGGCAGAGGACTAGCGCACAGTGACATCAGACAGGTAAACAGGCTAAATTAGAAGGGCCTTAGGTGTGGGGTGGAGCACTACCAAGCGTGTGACAGGCCCTGGGTTTCGTGGGGCCGGAAGCTTTGTTTGCAGGCAGAGGAAAGAGCAGCATCTTCCGTGTTCAGTCAGTGCCCTGTGGCACCGTGGGTGAGGGTGGGTGTAACTGGGCCTTCGGCGACCAGGCGAAAGGTAATGGAGCCTGGTTCAAAGGGAGTGGCTGTGGCTGAGCAAAAAAGAAGACGAATGCGGGGTGTGGTGGAGATGAAGGTGAAGCCCCCACCCATGAACTTCTCCTCATTCCAGCAGGATGAATGTTCTGTCAGACAAGTGTTTCCTCATGAAGAGAATAAGGGTCATGGGCCGGGGACTTAGCTCAGTGGTTCCGCCACCTGCCTCAAAAGCACAAGGTCCCCAGTTCGATCCCCGGTACCCAAAAAAAAGAAAATAAGGGTCAGGTGACTTAGAACCTTGTTTATTCCACCCCACCGGCCCACAAGTGAACCGTACCCCTAACTGAGGGCTCTGCTGGGAGGGCTGCAGGGTGATCATTATAAGGTGCTTCTCTGCAGGCTTCCACTGTCCCTGAAGCATCAGGATTTTGAACTTAGGCCCTAAAGCGCCAAGGGCTCAGCCCGGCATTGAGCAGAGGTGTGGCAGGAAAACTGGCGCTAGTCAGGCTCAGGGCTTTTCTTCAGGAAACTGTTATGTTTGGAAGATGGGATCTATCCTTGGTGGGGAGGTGATCGATTATTTATAACAACTAAATGGAGGAAGGAGCCAGGTGCTATGGTAGCCGTCTGTAATCCCAGCTGCTTGGGAGGCTAAGGCAGGAGATTCGAGTTCAGTGCCAGCCTGCAAGACCTCATAATCTTAAAAGCAGAATAGATGCAGGGCTCCTCATCATTAGGAGCTATCTGGCATCTATGATAGGAAGATGGTGCCCACAAAGAGAAAAAGTCACTGCAGAAATAAAAACAGTAGAAGTTGGTCGATTCTAGGCTCCAACTGACAAAACTAAATGGAAAGTAGGTGCTGGGGCAAAGTCTTGGAAGCAGCCTGTGTATCCACCAACAGATCAGTGGATGAAGAAAACGTGGCATGGGCCGGGGATTTAGCTCAGTGGTTCTGCCGCCTGCCTCGAAAGCGCAAGGTCCCGAGTTTGATCCCCTGTACCAAAAAAAAAAGAAAATGTGGCATTTGCACACAATGGAGCACTACTCTGCCATCAAAAAGGATAAGCAAGTGACTTGTAGGAAAATGGGTACACTCTGAGACCATGTGACATGAAGGAAATCAGACACAGAGGTATGGTGTCTCCTACACAAGAAACCCAAAATAAGGAGCAAATGAAGAAGAGACGACTGGAAGCAGGGAGGTAGACTGGAGATAGGAGGAGGTCTGGGAGTACGGTATCATAGATGTAAACTAACAAAGACTACAGTAAAAGAATAACTAGACACAAAGCAGGTGCTGGGGCTCTAGCAGACTGAAGTTTTAAGTCAAAATGAAATTGGTCCTCCTTGCCACCAACTGCCCAGCTCTGAGGGAGTCTGCACTACAGTACTGTGCCCGACCAGTGCTGGCCACTGCCAGGGCCTGAGCCAAGCGGGTACAGTGTCCGGAAACACCACGGAGGATAGCCTGTCACTGGTGCAAGCATGTGAGGACAGGTTAGTCAGGGGTCAGGCATCCAAAACTTTTAACAAAACTTGCCGGAGCTTGTTTTTCTGGTTTGGTTTGGTTTGGTTTTGACACAGGATCTCGCTATGCAGTTCAGGCCGCCTTGAACTCACAGTGATCCTCCTGTCTCAGCCTCCCCAGTGCTGTGATTACAGGTGTGTGCCACCACATCTGGCTCAGAGCTTACTTTTTAAAAGGAGAGGGAGAGGAAGGGGGGAGGATAGAAAGCCAGGCGTGGTGGCACATGTGTATAATTGCAGTAACCTGGGAGGCTGAGGCAGGAGGATCACAAATTTGAGCCCTGCCTGGGCAATTTAGCAACTTAATATCCTGCCTCAAATTTAAAAATAAAAAGGGCTCAGTGTGAAGACCCTGCATTCAATCCCCTGTACCAAAAACAAAAAGGAAAGAATAGATATGTTCGGGCCAGTGTGCAGTCAGCCGCTGGGAAGAAAGGCCAACAGTGCATGTTCCCTGGGGCTCATTCTGAAGTCCCAACTGGCACTAACTGGAAATAAGAAAGGGCCTTGGATTTAGCTCAGTGGCACCGTGCCTGCCTTACAAGTGCAAGGTCCTGAGTTCGATCCCCAGTACCGGGAAGAATAAAAAAGAGGAAGAAAGAACCCACCAGTCCGCCTTGGGACCCAGGCAAGCAAGTCCCTGTGTGCCCACGTGTAAAGTGTGTGCGCACGTGGGGCCATCCCAGGACACCTCAGGCTCTCGGGTGAGTGGGTACTGTTCAGTGCTCAGTGCCTCCCGGGGGGCACTCTGTGTGACCCCTTCTGTCCTCTTTAGGCCCGGCCAGCCATCCCCAGAGAAGGTGGCCTCACACCAAGGCAGGCTGGCCCTAACAAAGCCACTATTGAAGTGAGAGGACTGGGCCTCACATGCTTAGCATGTTAATTTTTCTTCCCACCAGCCATTCATGTGGGAATCGCAAAGACCTGGGATTTCTCTCTTTTTAACTCTTCCTCCTCTACAGCCGCCCTGTAGTGGTTGACTCCTGGGGTGTTTTTTGTTTTGTTTTGTTTTTTCACATAAAAGTGGTTTAAAACTTTCCACTTAAAACCCCCACAGTAGTTTACATTTAGGGTCCCCTCAGCCCTATGTCTCTGGTACTTCCTTCTTAGGGGCTTCTATTTTGCAATGGCTGATAGGAATTACCAGTGCAGCACAGTTACCTGATCTGAGTGAGGTCTCTCACCTAGCAGGGCTTGGCCGGAGCCTGGAGCTTCAGAGGCCTTTGCGTGCTTCTGGCTTCTTACTAGGCTGGGATCAGTTTGAATTCTTGAAGTGTAGTTTCCAGGAAATTGGGCTAATCTTAAACTTCTGATTCTCTTGTTAATATTAGCAGTTTCAGACCCTGCAGCTTTTGTTAGCAGTTTTCTTTTCTGATCACTGTCTTTCCACTGCTGGCTGTAGACCCTGAAGTTCTGGGTAGTGGGAAGTGTGCAGGGGACTCCCACCTGGCCTGGCGCCCCGCGGCCGTGATCCAGCCTCAGTGCAGCTCACCACTGCGCCTTCCTCCTCTCTCCACCTCAGACACAATGGGAACATCCTGTTGGACGCAGAAGGCCACATTATCCACATCGACTTTGGTTTCATCTTGTCCAGCTCACCCCGAAACCTGGGCTTCGAGACCTCAGCCTTCAAGCTGACCACAGAGTTTGTAGACGTGAGTGGGAGGGAGCAGTGCTCCAGGGTCACTGTGCTCTCTGCCCTGGGAGAGGGAGGGATGAGCTCCCTGCAGGTGAGGAGGGAACAGAACGGGGATGGCCGGAGGTCGGAGTGAGACAGGACTTCTGGGAGCTCTATCGGCCCAAGAGAGGAGGAGGAGCTGCGGGAGGCCTGCGAGAGAACTGACCCACAGCACCCCGGCCCCTCCCCAGGTGATGGGCGGCCTGGACGGCGACATGTTCAACTATTACAAGATGCTGATGCTGCAGGGGCTGATCGCTGCTCGGAAGCACATGGATAAGGTGGTGCAGATCGTGGAGATCATGCAGCAAGGTGGGCTGGATTCCCACTCAGGTTGGGGTGCTGGCGCTTAGGGCTTCCAGAAAGTCGATGCCACCTCCAGAACCACATTGGCAGGGTGTGGGGAGTTCCTGGGAGGTCCCAGCTCCGACCCAGTGCCCAGTTTCTTTCTCCTTCAGGACGTTTGCTCCTGACCGAGGCAGAGCTGGGTCTGCGGAAGTGGCAAGGGCAGCAGAAACAACCTCCTGGGTGCCCTCAGGGAGAGAAAGTCCCCTGCCCAGGCTCCTGCTCCTTCCCCGCTCCTCCCCCTGCCCGGCTCTGAGTTTCTTGTCTCCTCCCTCCATCACTCTTGGCTTTGCCACCTCGGATGTTTCCTCCCTAGTCCACTTTGACTCTGACTGCCCTGGCCTGGCCCCCGTCTCAGGCCCCTCCTCTGCCAGTGTCAGCCATCCTGGTCTGCCTCGTTGCCATGACAGCTACAGTCTTTTGCCTGCTCCTCTGCCAGCTCCTCTGGGCCTTTTCTTCCTCCCCTCCTCAAGGTGCCAGGGGAACACCAGACCTAGCTGCCAGTCTCCCCCACCCCCACCCCACAGGTTGCCGCTGTGGCACAGGAGCCTCCCCGTCTGGCCCCGTGATGATGGTGGCCCAAGTCATCTGTGAGTGTCAGACGTAGCACAGGCAGAGTCCTGTGAGCAGATAAGTTCCCCACTCAGAGCCCCTGGCCACCCCTCACCTGTGGAGGGCAGAGCGTGGGCCGAACCGGGCCAACCCTGTCCTCTGCACCCACACAGCTCTGTCTGCTGCCAGGGCTCTGAGGCGGGACGGGCACCCCGGCTCCGTATTCCACATCTGCTACACTGCATCTCCTTCCTGTCTGCCCAGGACCCTCAACCCCACCTCTCCCCCTAGGTTCGCAGCTTCCTTGCTTCCACGGCTCCAGTACCATTCGCAACCTCAAAGAGAGGTTCCACATGAGCATGACGGAGGAGCAGCTCCAGCTGCTGGTGGAGCAGATGGTGGACGGCAGCATGCGGTCCATCACCACCAAGCTCTATGACGGCTTCCAGTACCTCACCAACGGCATCATGTGATACCACCTCCTCAGGCCCAGGCGCAGTGGGGGACCTGGTGCCCTCCTGGAGGGCTGGTCCGAGAAATCCCAAACCAGGAAACCCCACCTACCCAACCATCCACCCAAAGGAAACAGAAGGCGAGAAATCAAAGGATCGTATGGTAACCACGAGAGCTAGCTGGGGGCAGAGAGCCTGCTGTGGGTCCAGAACTGTGGGCTGGCCCTGGCCCAGTCAGTATTACACCGGATGGACCCCAACACTTACTGCCCTCGAGAAGTGAGCTGAAGAATGTAGGGGACCGGCCTCCCACAGGCCTTGCCCTCATCTGTCCTGTGGCCCGGGAAGGGGGACCAAGTAGCTCCTTGGTACTAGGGCTCAGTCCTGTGGTTAGCGTTGACCATGCTGCTGCCCAATCCATCCTGGGCCGGTCCCCGCCCCCCAGCACTGAGCTGGTCCCTGATTATGGGCTGTGCTGTAGGGATCCTGCACTTGCCGAGTTGCCCATCATCAGGGCAGGGAAGGGAATCGCCAGTCTCTCCAGTATTTGAGGGAACTTACCCTGATCTCCTCCTCACACCCAGGGAGTAGCTTTCAATTTTTTATTTTTGTTTGAAATAAAGTCCTTAGCCATCTGCCACTGGGGGCGAGGGCTGGCAGTTAACATGTCTCACGGAGTCCAGGATACAAATGGCAACACACACACACCCACACATGCGATGGAGAGCTGCTTGTTCTCTGCCTTCTGAACATCTCCCCAGTTCTGACCCCCCTCCCTGCCAAGTCCACATGATCCAAATCACAGAGACCCGACTGGGGATTAAACCACGAGCAGTTTTAATGGTCTGGTTCCTCCCAGTTAGTATTATTACTACAATAAAGGATTCCTGAGAGCCTGTCCCCTCCTCTCCCTGGACCCCCATGACAGGACTCGTCCCCACCAACCCCCCACCTGGATTTCTGGGAAAAAGAAGACAAGTGAAAGGCACTGCAGGGGTGAGGAGCTCGAGTGCCGGGTGTGGGATGGCAGGGCAGGGCCCAGCCCAGGGGCAGGAGCAGCAGTCCATGCCTGAAGCGTGGGGGGCACGCGCAGGGACACCATCCCGTAGGTCCTTCCCAGAGTCTTGTCCTCCCACCCACTGCAGCAGGAGCGGTTAGTGTTGGGTTCTGAGAGCAAGAATGGAGGGCCCATGTGGCTGGGACCCAAGGGCCAAACCCAAAGGGGAGCTGCAGACCACTATGATCCCCAAAGCTTTAGCTCCAGGGCTGGGAAGAGGGACTGGACACAATGTGACGTGAAGCTCCCGTTCAGGGACGAGGAACGGCAGCAGCAGTGAAACCCAGGCTCCCAGGGAAGACGCAGTCAGGCCCAGCCGGGGCCTAGCTGTCCCCACTGCCGCCCTGCCGCGCCCTGATGAACGCCATGCCGTGCGTGCGGAAGTGGGTCTTGAGGTTGAGAGGGCTGTCACAGCTCTTGCCGCAGACCTTGCAGGTCAGTGGGCCTCCGGCGGCGGGCAGGCAGTCGGCACCCTCTGGGTCAGCCCGGGACAGGGCAGATGCCTCTTCCTCCCCATCCCCCAGCCCCAGGGTGCCCGATCGCCCCACACCCCGTCTCTTCTTGTGGCTGATGAATCGGTGCCGGCTCAAGGAGCCAGGGGAGGCAAAGCACAGGCCACAGTCGAGGCACTGCTGGGCACCACCATCCACCCTTAAGCCCACCATGAGGCTCTGTTCCACCGGGCCGCTCCGGCAGCGCAGGGGACCGAGGCCTCCCGAGCCAGGGCCGCCCCTGGGGGGCTTCGACGGTGGCGTGGTGCTGTCGGGCTCCTCACTGCAGGAGTCAGAAGACTGGCGGCGTTTCCGTCCTGGCCCCTGGAAAAGAACAGAAGAATGGTTTCGCCGTCACCCTCAGTCTCTGCCAGCCTTGCCCACTGCCACAGCTGGCACACAGCAGGCTGGGGCTCTGCCTACCTGGGCTCTGGCCCCGGGGCCCCGAGCCAGGGTGCTCCCTCTGCCAGGGGACTGGGCCCCGAGCGGCAGGCCGTGCCGGACCTGCACGTGTTTCTCCAGGATCAGGCGGCTGCTGAAGGTGCGCTTTCCCTCTGTGCAGTACCTGCAAGGGAGGGGCAGGTGGCCCCGGTGGTGGCACCGCACAGAGGCCGACCGGGCAGAGGGGCCTGGGCCTTCAGACCCCAGAGAGAAGCGGTGGGGAGGGTGGGTGCACCTAGCAGACAGGAAGGGAACAGGAGCAGGGTTACCTGCAGGGGTAAACTCGCTTGATGCCCTCGTGATTGACCCTGACGTGGCGCCTCAGGCTGGGGGCGGAGCAGAACGAGCGCTCACACAGGCGACAGGGGAACTTCTTCACTGACTGCAGGCAGGGGTGGGGAGGCTCAGAGGCAGCTCTGGGATGCCGTCCCCAGGGACACGCAGGTCACCCTGCGGAGAGCACTCACCTTGCCGTGCTCCTTCTTCATGTGGGCCACATACTCGTCACGCTCAGGGAACCAGGAGTGACAGAGGCCACAGGTCCAGCCCCCGGGCCCGCCGCCCCCCCCCCTGATGCCTTTGCTCCCCAGCTCCCGCCGGGGCCGCTTGGCTGGGCGCCGGGGCTCAGGGGAGCTGGGCAGCTCCTCCTCCTCTGAGGACGACGACGACTCCTCAGTTGCAGGGGCCGCCCCTCCCTGAGACACGGCCAGCTCCTCAGGCTCAGTCTTGGGGGTCAGGAGGGCACCTCCAGCCCCCTTCTCAGGGGCCTCCTCCTCTGGGCGGCCAGACTGATGGGTGCTCTGTGAGGGAGGCGGGAATGGCTGCGGGGAGCACTCGACTCTGCCAAAGCCCTCGTGACCCCGGCCCGGGTCAGCCCAGCGCACCACATGCCCAGCCTCTGCCCTGTACCTTGAGATGCTCCAGCATGGTCCTTTTCTGGGCAAAGAGCAGGGGGCAAGACGGGCACTTGAAGACACTGACGCGCTGGGGCAGCAAGTGCTGGTCGAAGTGTGAGGAGAGCAGGGGTTTGTGCGTGAAGACGGTGTCACACATGGCGCACTTGTAGATCAGCCTGAGGGAGGAGTGGGCGTGCAGATGCCAGGCCCGCCCCACCCCGCCCACCCACAGAGCGGAGCCCGCCCCTGCCCCCTGCCCCCTGCCCCCTGGCCCCTGGCCCCTGCCCCTGCAAGGCTCACTTCGCTTGCTGCGTGAGGAAGGTCGGATGCTGGGAGTAGACGTGGGCATGGGCGCTGGGTGCAGACTTGAAGGCCATGGGGCAGATGGGGCACTTGTGGAAAACTTCGCAGTGTGACGTCTGGATGTGGGACTTAATGGAGTTCACACCCCCGAACACCACTGCGCAGCTGGGACACCTGGGGAGAGCGCGGTGCTGTGGTGGGGCACCCCCGCCCACTCCCCAGCCCACTTGTCCCCAAGGCTGGGGTGGACACGGACCAGAAGCGGCCGGGGGAGCATGGGCAGCAGGACAAAGGAGGGCACTGCGCAGGCCCGGTGCCCCGAGCAGGCCTGTGGGGCAGAGCTGGAGCCCCGACCGCCCTGCTCTCACTCCCACGGGGACGTGGCAGGCAGGGAGGGCCTCCCAGGGCCGAGGCTGCCAGCGCCACAGGACGTCGGGACACAGGAAGGCCAGGCTCCACTCCTCTCCGCTCCTCTCCTCAAAAGGCTGGTGCCAAGATGTGACCCTCGGGTTCCACTGGGCAGAGCAGGGCAGGGAGATGACGCACCTGTATCCCACGCGCCGAGAGAAATGCAGACAGGCTTCCCGCAGGTGGGTCTGGAAATTGGCTTGCAGGAAGTTGCCTCCACACTCGGGGCAGACGTGGGGCGCTCGGTTCTTATGCGTGCGCTGGTGGGCGCTGAAGCTGCAGCGATTGGGGAGCATCATGGGGCAGGACGGGCACACCTGTGGAGGGGTCCCGCACAGTGAGTCAGTGAGGGGCGCCCGGCCCCACTTCTTCCCCTAGCCAAGCACCTAGTGCCCTCCTAGACCCCATCCCCCAATGCCTGGGCTCCCCACCCCAGAGGACCGTGAAGGGCGACTCACATTGCTGCTGGCCCCGGGGGCTGGGGGCCCAGGCTGCTGGAAGTGGGCTGCCATGCCAGCCTTGTCCCGGCACTGCTGCTTGCACTCCAGGCAGCGGAAGCACGTGTACGGGGTGGCAGGGGCAGCGGGTGGATCTGTCGATAGTGGCAGCACAGGGGCCTCAGCAGCAACTGCAGCAAGGGCAGAGGTCATGGCCCCCTCAGCCTTGCCCAAGATGGGCAAGACCAGAGGTCCAGGAGCAGGCGGCACAGCCACAGGCAGCAGGGGCGTAATGTCCGGCTGCCCCACCATCTGGTCAAGGGCCACGGGCCTCATGACCAAGTGTGAGCACTGCATGACAAGCCCCTTGTCCTTGTGCTCGCGCGCGTGCAAGAGCAAGCTGCATTTGTTGAAGAAGACCAGGCGACGGGCACAGTGATTGCAAGTGACCTCAATGCGCATGCTGCGGCGGTCGTAGTGCCGGGCCAGGCTCTTCTCCAGTGAGAAGGCATCGCCACACTCTAGGCAGCGGTAGCCCGTGGGTGGGAGGGCCAGCCCGGCCTCAGCGGGAGGACTCAGGTTGGGCCTGTAGGCGGGCAGCAGGTTCTTGCTGTTGAGGATCTTGTTGAAGGCCTCCACCAGGCTGGACTGGGTCCGGGAGATCACTGTGCCGCCTGCTGTTCCCGGGCCTGTGGCCGGCTTCGAAGGCTGCACCATCACCACTGAGGCCCCGTTCACCTTCTGACCCCCGGTCCCCAGCCCCGCACGCCCTTCAGCTTTGGGCAGGGTTTGGGGCACCAGGCCTAGAACGTTCTTAGCCATCATCTTCGGGCTGGTGGCAGAGCCCCCAGGCAGAACCACAGCCTTTCGGGCCACACTCGCTGCCATCAGCATGGCAGTGCTGGCGTTCTGGATGGTGGCCACGGGCAGCACTGTGCCTTTCAGCCTTGTGCCGTCGCCCAGCTGCACACTCACCACCTTCGGGGCCTCGGGGGCTGGAGCCGCAGGGGACAGCTTCAGGAGGCTCGCCTCGGCCAGGAAGGCCCCCTCGGCCAAGGGGGCAGGGCGGTCAGGGTCTGAGGGGACCCGGGTTACAGTCCTCGTGATATTCCCACAGGATGTCTTAATGGTCTTGATCCGCACCTTGAGGGGCCGAGAGGAGTTGGAGGAGGCAGGGGAGTCGTTGCTGTCCTCATCTGCAGCCTCGGCACCACTAGAGGGACTCTGGGGACTTCGAGGGGGAGACTTGACCACCAGCCCCTCATCTTCCTTCAGGTGCTTAGAGCTGGGCACGTCAGGAGAGGCAGGAGGGCTCTGGTGCCCTGGGGACTGCTTGAAAAAGGGCACCCCATCAACCTGGGGAGGCGAGGTTCCTTCAGGGATGCCTGTGGCCTCAGGACTAGAGCCTGAGCCTCGCTGGCCTTGGCCCTGGGGATGAAGTGGGCTGCAGCAGCCCTGCTTCAAGGCCCCAGACTGTGGGGAAGAGCTAGGTGGCAACAGCGTGGGGCCATTCTCCTGGGCCAGCTCAAAGGGTGAGGGGAAAGGAGGAGGGCTCATGGCCCCGTCAGGAGGTGGGGAGGGCGCAGGAGGAGGCAGGGGGTCTGGGTGCTCCCCTGGCTCAGGACCAAAATGAGCAAAGAGGTCCAAGGGGGCTTTGCCTTCCACAGCTTTTTCCTTCCAGGTACCCTCACTGGAAGGAGCTGGGGAGGGTGGGGCTCCTGGAAGGGATGGTTCACAGACCCCAAATCCATTCGGCATCAGAGAAGCCCCTGAAGCATCTTCCTTGGTTACTCCCCCAGCCTGGGCCCCTTCCCCTCCTGCACCCCCAGCCAGGGTCTCAGACTGCTCCGGACACACAGTGTTCTTCACGATGACGCTGACTGTGGAAGTGTCTGGCACCGGCAGGCCGTGCTCAGAGGTATGGCCTGGAACCTCGGGGTCATCCTCAGCTGCTGCTGCTGTGCCTTCAGTTTCTCCTCCCACACTGGGCTCTGGCTTCCCCGGGCCTCCGGGCCCCTCACTTTCTTCTGGCCCAGAGTGTATAGCTTCATTTGCATCGATGTCAGGGATGTCAAAGGCAGCAAGGAGGTCATCAAAATCAGGGGTCTTCATGTCCCCCATAGCGGCAGGTCCCAGACCTGATGAAAACAGGAAGAAAAAGGAGAAACTGAGAAGCCTGGATGAGATCCTGGACCTCCTCCCTCAGAACCTGTCTATCCCCTCCAGCCGGGTACACCTCGGCTGGACTGGGTCCTGAGGAGCTGCTGCAGGGGCTGGCGTCCCACACCAGCAAGCCACAGGAACCCAGCAAATGCAAAGGAAGACACTCGGGCTGGGGATGTAGCTCGGCAGCCCAGCACCTGCCTGGCAAGCGCAAGGCCCTGAACTCATTTCTCAGTACCAAAAAAAAAGGAAAACACTGCACAGACACAGAAAAGAGTAACAGGGGCAGAAGGGCTCGGGGACATCTTAGTTGAAACCAGCACATCCATTCCTGTGCCCAGCACAGAGCCAATCAATCAATACCAATATTAAGGAGGAAGATGAATACAATGCCATAGGTCAAACACTCATGCGTGCATGGGATTGATTCATACTCTTCATGGGTCTTCTGGGGTCCACAGAAATCCAACAGGCCATCTGTACAAAGGGGCAGCGACTTGCACCAAGACTTAAGAAACTCTTTCAGCTTATCTTTACAGTAGGCCTGCTGTATACACAAGTATTTCTGCCTTTTGCTGTGTGAAAGAGGGAACAGGCAATTCATGTATCACAGGGCTATTCTGGGCATCATATGAAATTGCAAACATGAGGGCTGGACCCAGAATACACTTTACTATTACAGCTGGGCCAAACAAAGCACTTGAGGTGAAGAAGGAGTGGACGCTAGGGCTGGGGTCAGAGACATGAGCCAAGGTCCTGTCAGGTCAGCGGGGTCACCTAGGGCCACCACTGGCACTGAGAGATCTAGCTGAGTCGGCAGGAAGAAATGGACTTGGGGGGATCACGTTAGCGACCAAGACAGGAAGAATAAAACACAGGGACAGAAAGAGACAAAGAGGAGAGACAAGGGAAAGCAGCGATAGCAACCTGGCCACTAGGGCCCAGCCTGGGCCACGCCCATCACAAACACCTGCGGCTCGCTCACCTCCTTCCCTGGAGCACCACATCCCCTGCCCTCCTGGCCCTTGGGGCCACAACTCCAGGGCACAGCCACCACATGGGCAGAAGCTGGCTCTGCACCCACCCCTTGGTCCCTGTCAGTTCTTCTCTGAGTTCCTCACACTAGTCTGTTCCCTAACTGCAGTTCCTCAGCTTTTCAATATTCTTTAGCAGTGGCAACCCCAGGAGTCTCACGAAACCCCAATCCTCTGCAGTGCGAAAGTCCCACGTGATTTACATAGCGCTGAACCAACTCGGAAGCTAGCTCAGAGTCTGTGAGAGCCAGGTCTACCCCTACCAGACCCTCCCCGTAAGTGTTTCTGCACCTAGGAGGAGCAACGCAAGCAGCCTCTATCCTTACACATGCCCTGCCCAAGATGCAAGCATTTCCCGGGGCCAATTCTCTCACCTCCTTTCAGCCCTCAGGCTGTAACTGGAAACAGTCCCAGCAGGTGGCAGCTGGCACTGCTTGGACCAAGCGGGGGACCCCAACTAGAGGAAGAAAGGGGAGTCTTTCTCGAACCCTGCTCCCTGCTTAATTCTCCAAACTGAGTTTAAACAAAGCCCTTGCTTTTGGCCTACCGAATCCCTAAGGCCCTCTTGGGCCTGGCTCCCTCCTGCCCAGCACAGGGGTCTGGTGGTCAGGGACCAGTGTGGACTAGGCGAAAACACCTGCGAACTTGCCTCTGGAACCACCTCCTCCTCCGGCGCGCAAATGACTTAGAGGTCACCCGAGAGCCACCTGAAGCAGGCAGGCGACCGTGCAGCGAGCTCAAGGCCGAGGAGGCGACCCCCGTGCAAAGCCCAGGCCTTTCTGCGGCTGCAGTGCCCGGTCTCCTGGGCTCCCCTCTGCCCCCGCCTCCTTTTCCCTCTGTTCTTCCCCCCAAACCGAAGGAAGGGGCTCAAGTAGAAGAGAGTGAAGGGACCCGGGTAGGGCGGGGGCTCCACTGCCCTTTGCCCGGGCCCAGGGCCTGCTGCGCAAAGGAGGGCGAGGGGCCGGCGCCCGGCCGGGGGCGATTAGGTTGCGGCCAAGCTGGGCAGCGGGCGGAATTAAGTCCCTACCATCTGCCGAGGAATAGCGCGGAAGCAAGTCCGGGGCTGTGGGGAGGGGGCGGGATGTACACAAGAGAAGCCAAAGGGGAAACTGAGGCGAGCGCCGCTTGCCTCGCTCCCGCCGACCGCGAAGCGAGGGACGGGCCTGGCCAGGCCCCAGGCCCTCCGGGAGCAGCGCAGCACCTCGAGGCCCAGAGCACTGGCGGGGGGGAGGGAGCGGGGGAGGGGCGGCCCCGCGCGGCTCCCGGCCCCCGGCCCCCAGTGTCCCAGCTCGGACGCGCCCCGGCCCCGGCCCTGGCCCTTGCCCGCCGTGCGCGGCGCCGCCTCCTCCACGCGGACCCCGGAGGCTCCCCCGGGAGCCGGGAGGGTGCAAGGCGTGCGGTGGGCCTGGGACGCGAGAGGAGTCCTGGGGGGCCGGGCGCTGACCTGCGCCCCGGGATGCAGGCTCCGCTCTTGGCTCGGCCCGGCCCGACCCGGCCCGGCTCCCCCGCCCCCATCCCCGGTCACGGACACCATTTTAGGTCGCGACATCCCGCAGCCTCCACTCCGCAGGCCGCGCTACGGCTGCCTCTCGGGCCGGGGGCGCCAGGACTCGGGGTCCCCGACCCTCCCTCCGCCTTTACCCGGCCAGGAGCTGTGCTTTGGCCAGGCCGGGAGTTTGGCCCATCCGCCCGGGGACGGAGGAGGCGTCGGGCCTTCCCAGGGCCGCCCCAGGGGGCGGCACGGACGAGAAGGTAGTTGACGGGGGAGGGGCGGGGGCATTTACCCGCCCCCTGGGGGCGGGGCCGGGGGCGGGTATTTACCCCCGGCCACTCTTACTTGCTCCGTTTTAGTGCGGGCCGAGACGCAGCCGTCTCTACCCAGCTCCAGCAGCAGCCGCCGCCGCCCTCCCCGGGGCCGCCGCTACTTCCTGCTTCTCTACGGTTCGGCCTCCCTCCTCCCTCCTCCCTGCGCTCCCTCCGCGCCCCTGGCCTGAGCTGCCCGCTTCCATACTCGCCATTGGTCAGTTCCCCCGTCGTTCAGGTATGCGCCCCGCCCCACCTCGCGCTGGGTTGGTCTTAAGTACTGTCGCTCGGAACTAGCCCCGTGGATTCCGCTCATCCTCATTGGGCGAGGAGCCTAGGCCCCCTGAAGAAGCCTCTCCCCATTGGCCGCTCCGAAGTCCACATGCCCCGTCTGCGCCTCTCAAGAGCGATTGGCCGCCGCTACTGTCGCTCTTCGAAAGAAGCCAGCCTGATTCCCCCTTCTCGGGCCGCAGGGTAACTCTCCCAGGTGTGACTCCGCCCCCTCCGCCCTATTGGCTGCCCGAGGCTGCAGGCTGCAGTTCACTTAGGCAAATTTAAAGAACTCTGAGCTTCGGTGCGGTGGGTGCTTGGAGGAGAACCGCGCCGACTGCGAGGGAACATAGAACTCTGGATCTGGCCGCGCTGTTTTCTCGGAGACCGAGCCCCACGTCAGCGTGGCCGCACAGATGTCGCAGCGTGGGCCGACGCTCCAGGCATGACGTCATCTGCTGACCACTGCCCACCGCCTCTGACGTGTGGCCGGGCGTCACCTGCGGCTCCTCCCTCTGTGGGGAGCTCGGACTGGTACAGGATTTGGGACATGGACGGGCCTGGGGCCCGGGGCTGGGCCTGGCTTGCGGACCGGAAGTGGGGCAGAGGTGACTCCGGGAGAGCCGGCGGGGCTGGGCAGCCGGGCCCGACCGCAGGTAGCGTGGGGCTGGGCCTCCGGCGCGGCGGGGACCCGAGCGTCCCCTTGGAGCGCCCCCTCCCCGCCCCCGGCGCCTGCGGGCGGACCGAGGTTGAGCTTTCCCGCGCTTTGCCGCACCGCCCCCGGAGGCGGGGAGAGGGGAGGAGTTGGGAGTGAGGCGCTGCCACCCTCTGCGGGCCCGGCTAGCGTGGTCACCTACCGGAGCCAAGGACCCCGGGCCGGATCACGGGCGCGCCCTGATCTCCAGGGCGACAAAGGCTGCATGGAAGTGTTTATCAGGAATCTTGGGATGGCACTTAGGGTGGCATCGGGCAAGTCACTGGACCTCCCTGTTTTACTCTGGGTAAAGGGATTATGATACCGACCTGGCAAGATTGTTTTTGTGAGGAGAGTTTAGAATGGACAGGTGTCTGGTCTTTCCTCGGCTGCCTGCCATTGCTCCAGCCCACGGCGCTCTTCCTTCTCCACAACTGATGGGGTCTGGTAGTGAATGGCGCAGTGGTATTTGCCTGTAATCAGAGCTACTCCGAAGGCTGAGGCAGAAGGATCACACGTTCAAACGAAGTCTGTAACGAAACCCAGTCTCAAAATTTAAAAAGGGGTGAGAACATAGTTCAGCTGTCACTCTGTTCCATCCCCAATACCATAAATAAATTCTAAGGCCCCGGAAAGCACCAACAGGGTTCTGGATAAACATTTGTTCTTCAATTAGATACACTATTCATTTAATGAATATTTTAGCCAGGTGTCGTGTATGCATATAATTCTGACTGGATCTGGGGTGTGTATGGATTAAGGGTGTGATAAATGGACTAAATTAGTCCATTTACTGCTTTAGCCTAGTTGTAGGTGTGGATAATGGGAAGGCCCACCCTGGGTGTGGGTGGCACCAATCGATGGGCTTGTAGCCTGGATGCAATATAAAGAGAAAGATGGAAGGCAGGGTTGCTGCTTTCCGCCTGCCCTGCCACGGTCTATTTCTCCTCTCCTATGCCATGCTGCCTTGAAGCCAGCCAACTATGAACTGAAACCTTTACAAACTGTGATCTGAAATAAACCTTTCCTCCTAACTTGTAGGTGTCAGGTATTTCAGTAAGACAGTGGTGCACCCCTGTAAACTCAGCACTGGGAATGCAAAGGCAGGAGGATCGAAGGTTGGAGGTGAGCTGGACTACACTGTGAGACCCTGTCTTGAATGAATGAATGGGGATGTAGTTCAGTGGTAGAGGGCTTGCCTAGCATGCACGGCCAAGTTCAGTCCTGTGAGGGTTAGCCTTAGTTACATCAAACTGATTGTCTTAAGAAATACCCTTGATAAAGTACATTTCTGGGTATGTGTGTGTCGAAGGTGAGATCTTGGGGTACTATATGAGACCCTTGACCTGTTCCTTGCTGGTTCCTCCGCTCTGTTTCCCAGGCAGCCAGGAGATAAGCATCTTTGCTCTGCCCACCCTTCTGCCAGCCTCCAAATTAAACCTCTCCTCCTTTGAGTCATGGGTCAGGTATTGTGTCCAGCAATGGGAAAGCGAATACAAGTCCCTAGTGCCAAAAAAATAGTAACAGTAATTCAACACACACACACACACACACCCCGTATCGGGGATCAAATTCAGGACCTTGTATTTAGAAGGCAAGTAGTGCCACTGAGCTAAATGCCTGACCCCTCAACCAGGATTTCTTGAACACATCTCTGAGTTAAAGTTTCCAGCACTGGGGATAACAGCAGTGGACAAAGGAGACAAGAATCTGCTGTAACCAAGTGCAATGAGGACAGCTGGAGTCCCAGCTGCTTGCCAGGCTGAGGCCAGGTGTTTCCGGCCAACCTGGGGAACATAGGCGGCGGGGGTGTGTGTGTGGTGTCCCTTGTCATGAAACACTTTTTTGTTTTCCTTTGTTGCCATGCTGAGGATTGAACCCCGGGCCCACATATGCTAGGCAAAGGCTCTACCCCAAGGCAGCATCCCCAGCTCCTTTTTATTGTATTTTATTATTTTGAGAGAGGGTCTTAAGAGGTTACCAAGTTAGCCTCAAACTTGTGATCATCCTGCCGCACCCTCCCAAGTAGCTGGAATTACAGATGTACACCACTATGCCCAGCATAAAACACAATTCTGTGTACAAGACAAACAAAATGATAAGTAAAATAGAAGCATGTTAGAAAAGATAACTGCCAAGGAGAAAAATAAGGTAGGGCTCTTAAACCATGAAAAGACAAGGTGATCCTTCGATGTGTGTGACAGGTGAAAAACCAATCTGAAAAGACTGCCTACTGTGTGGTTCCCACTACAGGGAGAAGGCAGAACCAGAGAGAGAGGAAAAAGCAGCTCTTGCGAAGGGTTTGGGCAGAGGGAAGAAAGCCGAGTGGGTGCAGCACAGGGGACTAAAGCTGTTCTGTACTTACGCATTTGTTGAAAGCCACACAATATGCAACACAGTGAAGCTGGTGTCAGCGCTGGTCTCTGGCTAATAATAATGTATCAGTTTGGGTTCAGACTGAAACCTGCCACCAGGGAGGTCGAGAGGAGGGGAATCTGTGGGAACTGTGTGTACTTTTTATTCTCAATTTTTTAGTAAACCTAAAATGGCTCTAAGAAATAAAGTGTAATAATTTTTTTTAAAAAATGTAAAGCAGGGAAGAAAGCAGGGAGTCTGGGAGGGTTGTAGTTGTGGATAGGGTGGACAAGTGAAGGCCTGGGTGACGAGGTGGCTGAAGCCCAGGGAGTGAGGGTGCAAACCCCGCAGCCCCGGAAGAAAGAACGGGACGGGGCTCCTTGGTGGAAGGAGTGAGTCGGGACTGCAAGAATTGGGCTCCTGGAGGCCTTGGGCATTTTCTCAGTGGAGTAGGAAACCAAGCAAAAGAGAGATGGGGCTGGCAGAGAGCTCACCAGCGTGCGTGAGACCCGGGATCCCTTCCCCAGTGCCTCAGAGAGGGGCCAATGCCACGCTGACCTGACTTGCCTTTTAAAGGGGCTGGAAGTGGGGCAGAGAGAGACTCAGAAGCGCAGGCCTGGGGCAGCACAAGAAGGGTGTTGCCATTTCCTGAGCTCTGAAGACAAGGAGAAGCGGGTTTTAGGAGTTAGGTTGTCAGTGCCTTCTGTGACATTCTCACACATCCAAGTCGCAGAAATGTGACTGTCCAGCGGTTTACAGATAGTGTTTAAAGCCCAGGTCAGAGTCCAGGAGATCACAAGGGAGTGTCGAGATAGAAAAGAGAAAGCCTGTGGACTGAACCAGGGTGGAAGGCCAGGGAGACTGAGGAAGAACAAACTGAGGAAGGCATGACAAGGGGAGTGTTTCGGCCTTGAAGTCACAAGGCAGAAGAGAGATAAACTGTCAGATGCCACTAAAATATCAAAAAGGATGAGAAGCCAGGCCTAGTTAAGCACGCCCGTAATCCCAACAACTCTGGGAGGCTGAGGCAGGAGGATCACAAATTTGAGCCCAGCCTGGACAACTTAGTGACTTAGCAAGACCCTGTTTCAGAATAATAGTAATAATAAGGCTAGGAAAGTACCTTAGTGTGAAAGGACTCACTCAGAGGAGAAGGAGGAAGAACCACCAGATCTTCACTCTGTGAGTGAGAATAATGACAGGGAGTCTAGGGGTTTGAGGAGAGAAAAGTTGGGAAACAGGCATTCAGGAAAGAAGAGTAGACCAAGAGAGGAAGTCCAAGGGCTGAGAGGTGGGTTTGCAGGGACTTTGGGATCATCAGAAATAGCGTAGTGGGGGGCGGGGATTTAGCTCAGTGGTTCCACCCCTGCCTCAAAGGCACAAGGACCCAAGTTCGATTCCCAGTACCAAAAAAAAAAAAAAAATAGCGTAGGGGAGAATGCAGAGCACACTGGAGCAGTAGATGGGTCAACCAGGAGCGGTGCTGGTGGACAAGGAGTAAGCACCATCCTTGAGTTTCTGTGTGTCTTGTGTGTCTGCGGGCACAGTCCCAACTCCCCAGCGCCTCCACCTTGCATCTTCCCAAGCTGTAGTTGCTGCCTCTGTTGCCACTTACTGATTTTGCCTGTTCCTGAACTTTATATAAATGCAATCATAGGTTTCTTTCAGCATTTTTCTTGGAGATTTAATTATTTTGTAGCCTATTCCTTTCTCTTACTATGTAATATTTAATCTGTGAATAAATTACAGTTTATCCATGATAGTATTAATGGACATTCCAGATGTGTCCAGTTTGGGGCTGTTATAAATGAAACTAAATTTTAGGTCTTGGGCATTTTTATCTCTAGCTTTAGCAGATATGGCCAGTTTTCAAAAGTATTCTAATTTATGCTTCCACCAGCAACATATGAGTGTTCTTGATGTCCCTACAGGATTCTCACCAACTTGGTATTTTCTGTTCTTTTGATTTTAAGTATTCTAGTGAATATGTTTTGGTTTTTTGGTTTTTTCTTTTGTTTTGGGACTGGGTCTCGCTAAGCAGTCAGGCTGGCCTTGACTTCACTGTGTAGCCTAGGCTGGCCTCAAACTCATAGCAATCCTCCTGCTTTAGCCTCCCAAGTGCTGGGACTACAGGCACGTGCCTCTACACCCAGCTGTTGTGGTATTTCATTGTGGTTTTAATTTCCATTGCCCTGAAGAATAATTGTACTAAGCATTTTTCAGTATTCTTATTGGCCATTTAGATCTTCTTTCATAAAGTGCTTTTTCTAGTCTTTCATCCAGGATTTTATTGTTTTTCAGTATGGTGACTGAACCTGGGGCCTCACACATGGCAGGCAAGCTATGTCCCCAGCCCTCCTTTTTTTGAAACAGGGCCTCCTAAATTGCCTGGGCTGGCCTTGTACTTACTAGGATTACAGGCTTGCCCCACTGTGCTTGGCCTTGGTGTTTGTTTGTTTTATTTATGTTGGTTTTTACTATATTCTGGTTTTTGTTTGGTTTTTTTTGCGGTACAAGGGATCGAACTCAGGACCTTGGGCTTGCAAGGCAGGTGTGGTGCCACTGAGCTAGATCCCCAGCCCCTTTTGTTTTATTTTTGGAGACAGGGTCTTGCTATGCAGTTCACGCTGACCCTGAACTCACTATGTAACCTGCCTCAGCCCAGCTTTCTATATTCTGAACACAAGTCCTTTGTCAAGTATGTTAATTGCAGATACTTTCTTTTAGCCTGCAGCTTCCCTTCCTATTCTTTCAGGGGTGCTTTTTAATAAACATAAGGCTTTAATTTCTTTTTTATTGAGATGATATTCATGTAACAAAGGTAACATTTTTTCAGTACTGGGGATTGAACCCAGTTTAATAAAATTCAATTTAACAGTATCTTTTTATGGTCAGTCCTTTTTGTGTCCAGATTATGGTCAAGAAGTTTTTTTTATTTGGTCACCAGCTGATGGGCTTTGGGAGAAATGGTCGGCTCACATCCTGAGGGCTCTAACCCCATCACATGGATTAATCTTTGATGAGATTATAACTTCATGGCTTTGTTGGGAAGTGACAGAAACAGGAGGTGGGGTCTTGACCCTGTGGCCACATGGTCTGGCCTCTTCCTCTCTGGCTCATTCCCTGTCTCAGTGTCCCGGCCACCATGAGGTGAGCAGCTTTGCTCCACACTTTTCCACCATGATGTCTCCATCTCACCTCAGACCACAGCAGTGGAACCAGCTGACCACAGACTGAAACCATGAACCAAAATAAGTGTTTCCTCCTTTAAAGCCAAACAAACAAAACCAGATTGTTTTCTTCTTTTCTTTTGTTTTCTATAGGCTTTACCTTTTTTTTTTTTTTTTTTTTCTTTTGGTACCAGGGATCGAACTTGGGACCTTGAGCTTGTGAGGCAGGTGGCAGAACCACTGAGCTAAATCCCTGGCCCTATTTTTAAATTTTTTTTTTTAGGCTTTACCTTTCATAATTAAGCTTATGATCTATTATAGATTAATGTTTTCATATGAGGTTGGGAATCATAGTTCAGCTCCACCATTTGCTGAAGAGGCCGTCCTCTGTCACAGCTGGGTGCAGCGGTGTTATGGACTGAGTAGTTCAGAGCAGCCTGGAAGCTAAGCACTTCCTGATACTCATTCCCAGAAGCCCAGACTACAAGCCCCTTCTGCCTTCCCAAAACCTTTGTAAGCTCTGAGTTTGATAAATTAAATTCCTTTCTCTAAAACACCCACGTTGGATTTTGTTTCTGGCCCCGTACCATGACTAGCAAGCTCCCAGCTATGCACAGGACTCACCCGTCCCATCCCCAGGGCTGTCTGGCAGCAACTGTTGCTTGCAGCCTAAGTACCTTATGACCCTAGAAGATGCCTTTGGGTGAAGGGTAGGGGGACTGTGGTGATGAAGAAGGTAAGAGCTTTCCTGTAGTTTATTTTCGGTCATTGTCATTTACAGGGAAAGGCAGCGGCCGAGACCACCATTACATAAGTGCAAAGTCTGGCCTCCAGCCCTCAGGCCCTGCTCCCCACTCCACTCTCCCAGGGACACTCACTCTTCAGAAACGAAATTCCATGAGCCATGAGTATACACCTATAGTCCCAGCACTCAGGAGGCTGAGGCAGGAGGATCACTTAAGCCCAGGAGTTCGAAACCAGCCTGGGACACATAATAAGACTGTCTAAAAGAAAAAAAAAAAAAAAAAAAAAAAAAAAAAAATATATATATATATATATATATATATATGAAGAAACACTGGAAAAACCTAGATTGAGGGGCAGTTTAAACCACCGGGTTTAGTAGGAAAGCATGTGCTTCACATGTATGAGGCCCTCAGTTCAATCCCCAGCACTGAAAATAAACAAATAGTAAAATTAAAAATAAATAACTATGCCAAAAACCAAACAACTGAGCTGTAATATTCTGAAATGTCAAGGCCATAAAAATCAAGGAATGAGCTGGGGTGATGGCACACACATGTAAACCCAGTACTCTGGGAGGCTGAGGCAAGAGGGCTGCAAGTTCATGCTGAGCCTGAACAATTTAGCAGCTCACACTGTCTCAAAATAAAAAATATAAAAGGGATTAGGGGGCCAGGGATTTAGCTCAGTGGTTCCGCCGCCTGCCTCGAAAGCACAAGGTCCTGAGTTTGATCCCTGGTACAAAAAAAAAAAAGGGGATTAGTGACGTAGCTCAGTGCAGAGCCCCTGTGTTCAGTCCCCAGTACAGCAGACAAACAAAAACATGGTCTTCTGGTGAAGATAGCATATTGTACATACTCATTTATTCTTCCTCCTTGATATCTTCTGACATGACAGTGAAAAGTGTTTTCAAAGGCATAAGCTCACAAAAACAAAAGGACTGCCGGGGATTTAGCTCCATGGTTCCGCCACCTGCCTCACAAGTTCAAGGACCGAGTTCAATCCCCAGTACCAAACAAAAAAAAATTCTCCAGTTCTTAGGGGCTGGGGATTTAGCTCAGTGGTTCCACTGCCAGCCTTGCAAGCACAAGGACCTGAGTTCGATCCCCAGTACCAAAAAAAAAAAAGACTTCCACAAAGATTGCACAGTAGTAAGCAACAGAGAAAGAGCCTCTGAGATTTGGTGTCCTGACACTGGAATATAGGGGCGTGAAGAGGAGAGGAAGGAGGGAAGTGAGTCCCTGTGGCAGGAAGAATCTGAGGTAAGAACTGAAGTCTACTGGGAGACTTTGATAAAAAGGAGGGAAGTAGCAAGCAGTGTTGTCTCCCAGAGCCCAGACACTTGGTGGGCAGAACCTGCAGGAGCATGTTGACAACTGGCAACCGCAGAGGCCTCCATGGAGAAACACATCAGTGGAATGGAGCAGTGGACACATCAGACTGCAGTGCCTGGTGAATTATCTGGGTTCAGAGTTCGCCCAGAAGAGGGCTGAACTGAGCTCAGAATTCAGAACAGCTACAGACCAACCTGTTCTAGTGGCTCCCAATGCCTCAGTGCAGGAGCTGAGTTCAAGTCAGCAGGAGGTCAGGGAGCAGAGTTCAATCTGGTAGGAGACACATAGACTGTTTAGGCTCAAGGAATCTGGTTCCAGCCTCATAGCGAGAAACTGGCCTGAACTTCAGAGGAACTAAAGGGCCAGGCCAGCTGGGATTATCCACTCCCCACCATGAAGCTGTGGCTGGCTTGCTGGGATTAATCAATATGGCGCTGGACTGTTTGCTTCTTTTGCCTGCCTACAAGAGATACACCTTGAATTGGACTTGTTTGTTTGAATTTTTTTCTTTTTCTTTCTTTCTCTTTTTCCCTTTTTTCCCTCTTTTTTATCCTTTCTGATTCTTGTTTTGTTTTTTCTTGATTGTTTGAACACAGTTTCTAGGTTTTTTTGTTGTTGTTCTCTTCGGTTCTTCTCTTTCTTTTTTCCTTTTCTCTTTCCTACCTGTCTTCACCAGTTTGCTAAATTTCATCCTCTGACCTTGCTTCTGATCTCTTCCTCTTCTATTTGTTTTTTCCCCCAACCCCTTTTAAATTTTCTCCCCTAAGGGTAAAATCATCATATTAGGGGCTTATATACAATTTTCGAATTTGTTTTAGATTTCATTACATAACCACAAATCTAGCTCATACAGTTAAAGGTAGCAAATTAATAGTAACCAGTTTGTCATTTTCTAGGCTTTATTAGATGCTATTGCTATTGTTGATTATACTACTTTAGCCAAGGTGACATAATTGTGCTAATTAGTTGTTCTTCTGGTATACCAAGACTGAGATTGCCTAAGGGTCTTTAAACAAAAAAACATATACCCCAGCACCAAAGAACTGGCGGCTGGGCCAAGTAGGCAGAAACTTCTATCCCTAATAAACTGAAGAAATAGGATTTTGCAACAGACTCAAAACCCAAAAGCCAGCTACACCTGAAGACACTTCTGAGGAGTAGTCATTTCCTAAGGTTCTGAATACTGGCAATAAAGCTACTCCCTTAAGCAATTTACAAGCATCAACCAGGAATCAAACTTTTTTTAAAAAAGAAAGAAAATGAGAAGACACTTAAACAAGATGCAACACCCCCAGAATTTCAGCTCAACAAAGGCAAATCCTAGGGCATTGAGGTGGAACAACTGAAAGCCACCCTCTTGGACTCTCTGAAGTGGTAATAGCAGAAGTAACAGATGAACAAGGCTCTAGAAAAAAATCAAAGCAGAAATAATTTCCCAGATAACTTCAGAGATGGTGGCCAGAATGAAAGACATGCTTAATGACTCTAGAGCAGATGCAGATAAAATAAAGGAGCTCAGGAACACAATGGAAACCATGAACACCCAGCATAGGAAAGAAATGGAATCCATGAAACAGATTCAGATGTCCAGGAGATTAAAAACTCCATTGAAAGTATACACAGCAGAATGAGCCAATGTCAGGACAGAATATCAGACATAGAAGACAGGATTTTGGCTAGTGATCATAAAAAGAGAGATTTTTGTGGTGGTGGGGGTACCAGGGATCGAACTCAGGATCTTGTGCTTGCAAGGCAGGCATTGGCACCACTGAGCTAAATCCCTAGCCCTAAAAAGAGAGATTTCTTAAAAATAGCAAGGGACCATGAGAAATCAATCCAGCAGCTGCTAGATGATGCAAAGAAGAATAACATAAGATTGGTCAGAGTCAATGAAAAAGCAGGAGATAGCACAAATGACATAAAAAACCTGTTCACAGAAGTAATGGCAGAAAACTTCCCAAACAGGGAAAAAGAATTTGACACAGATAAGAGGCATATAGGATTCCAATTAGCCATGATTAAAAAAAAAAATCCCCAAGGCACATAATAGTCAAGATTCCAGAAATTCAACAGAATATTAAAAGACAATATTAAAAGCTGTTAGAGAAAAACAAACAAATCACCTATAAAGGAAAGCCCATTAGAATCACAACAGACTTCTCAACACAAACTCTCAAGTCAAGGAGAGCTTGGAGTGAAGTATTTCAAGCCCTAAAGGAAAACAGCCTCCAACCTAGGTTGATGTAACCTGCAAAACTATCTTTCAAAATTAATAGAAAAATAAGATACATCCATGACAAAGAACACCTGAAAAAATTGATGACCACCAAGCCAGCACTAAAAAGTGTTCTGAAGGATATTCTAGAAAGAGACAACAAGGATTACAACTCCATGAACCCAAACAGAATGAATCAACCAGGCAAGGCAAGAAATTAGAAAAGGAAAGAAGGAGGGGCTGGGGATTTAGTTCAGTGGCCTGCCTTGCAAGGGCAAGGTCCTGAGTTCGATCTCCAGTACCCAAAAAAAAATTTCTCCAAGAAGCAAGATCCAACAATATGCTCATAGAACATACTTAAGTAAATGCAAAGAAATTGACATTATCCCATGCATATTATCAGACCATAGTGCAATGAAATTAGAAATCAACAGCAAAAGAAGCCACAAGAACTTCCTAAACACATGGAAATTAAATAACACCCTCCAGGGCTGGGGATTTAGCTCAGTGGTTCTGCTGCCTGCCTCGAAAGTGCAAGGTCCCGAATTCAATCCCTGGTACCAAAAAAAAAAAAAAAAGTTCAAAAGTAGGCCTAAATAACACCCTCCTGAACAACCAGTGGGTCACAGATGAAATTAAAGAAGAAATCAGACAATTTCTACAATTAAACGATAAAGACAATACAACATACTGAAACTTACGGGACACAATGAAAGTAGTCCTATGAGGGAAATTTATAGCAGTGAATACCTATATCAGGAAAACAGAGCAGGCTCAAATAAACAACCTAATGTTGAACTTCAAGCTTCTAGAAAAAGAAGAGCAAGTCAACCATAAAGCTAGTATGAGGGAGAGTAGAAATTAATGCAATGGAGACTGAAAAAACAATACAAAGAATCAATGAATCGAAGAGTTGGTTCTTTTGAAAGATTAAATAGAATTGACAAACCCTTAGCCAACTTTATCCAAAAAAGGAAAGAAAAGACTCAAATCCATACAATTAAGAATGAGAAGGGTGAAATCAAAACAGACCCTGTAGAAATCCAGATCATCAATACTTTGAGAACCTGTATTCTTTTTTTGTTTTGGGGGCGTTTTTTGGTATGGGGGATCGAACTCAGGTCCTTGCACTTGCACAGCAGATGGCGAAACCACTGAGCTAAATCCCTGGCCCAAGAAGCTATATTCTAATAAGGTGGAAAATCCAGAAGAAATGGACAGATTCCTAGATACATATGAATTACCAAAACTGAATCAAGAAGATATAAAAATTCTAAATAAACCAATATCAGCCAAAGAAATTGAAGATGTAATTAAAAACCTACCAACAAAGAAAAGCCCAGGCACTGATGGATTCACTCCTGAATTCTACAAGAAATTTAGAGAAGACCTAATGCTGCTGCTTCTCAAACTCTTTAATGAAATTGAAAGGGAAGCAGTAGTCCCAAATTCATTCCTGAAAGTAACCATTACCCTGACTGCAAAACCAGAGAAGGATCCAACCAAAAAAGAGAATTACAAGCCAAGCTCCCTAATGAACATTGATGCAAAAATCCTCAATAAGATACTGGCAAACAGAATGCAACAAATCATCAAGAAGGTTATATACCATGACCAAGTTGGATTTATCCCAGAGATGCAGGGTTGTTTCAACATACACAAATCAATAAATGTAATACACTACATTAACAGAGCTAAGTACAAAAACCATATGAACCTCTCAATAGATGCAGAAAAAGTGTTTGACAAGGTCCAACACCCATTCATGTTAAAAAAAAAAAAACCCTACAGAAAATTGGGATATATGGTCTTTATCTCAATCTGATAAAAGCCATCTATGACAAACCAACAGCCAACATCATACTAAATGGACAAAAACTGAAAGCTTGTACTCTAAAATCAGGAACAAGACACGGATGTCCACTGTCACCACCCTTGTTCAATATAGTTCTGGAAACACTCACCAGAGCAATTAGACAAGAGAAAGAAATAAAAGGAATAAGGATAGGAAAGGAAAAAATTAAATTATTTGTGGATGACATGATACTCTACATAGAAGACCCCAAAAACTCCACCAAAAGACGTTTAGATTGGATAACCAAAGTCAGTGGCATAGCTGGATACAAAGTCAACACTCAAAAATCAATAGCCTTTCTGTATATGAATAACAAACTCACTGAGAGAGAAATTAGAGAAATAAACCCTTTCACAATAGCATCCAAGAAAATGAAAGACCTAGGAATCAATCTAATGAAGGAAGTAAAAGACCTCTACATTGAAAACTACAGTGCTTTGAAAAAGATCATAAAGGATATTAGAAAATGAAAAGCCATCCCTTGTTCTTGAATAGGAAGAACCATTATAGTTAAAATGGCCATGCTTCCAAAATTGTTCTACAGATTTAATGTAATCCCAATCAAAATTCCAAAAGCATATTCACAGAATTAGGAAAAACAATCCTAAAATTCATTTGGAACAGAAGAGACCTAGAATAGCAAAGGCAATTCTAGGCAGCAAAGGGAAGGCAGGGGGGTATCACGATCCCTGACCTGAAATTATACTACAAAGCTACTGTGATAAAAACAGCATGGTACTGGCAAAAGAATAGACCTGAGGATCAATAGAACAGACTAGAAGATGCAGAAACAACTCCAGGCATACTCAGCCACCTAATCTTTGACAAAAGAGCCAAATACCTTTACTGGAAGAAAGATAGCCTCTTTAACAAATGGTTCTGGCAAAACTGGCTTTCCACATGCCAAAGATTGAAACTCAAGCCATACCTTTCACCATCCACTAACCTAAAATCAAAATGGATCAAAGATCTAAGTATTAAAACAGAAACATTAAGCCTGCTAGAAGAGAATAGGTAGAAGACTTGAGGACATAGGAGTAGGCAAAGACTTCATGAACAAAACCCAGACCACATGGGAAATACTACAAAAAATCAACAACTTGGACCTCATCTCATTAAAAAGCTTTTCCACAACAAGAGAAACCACCAACAGAGTGAAGAGACAACCCACAGCATGGGAGAAAATTTTTTACATGCTATTCATCAGACAAATAACTATTATCTAGAATATATAAACTAAAAAAAAAAAAGAGCTCAAAAAAACCAGACCCCTCAAATTTAAAGACCCAATCCAAAAATGGGCATCTAAAATTGAAAGATACTTCTCAGATGAAGAAGCAGAAATAGCAAATATATGAAAAAATGTTCAACATCACCAGTCATTTCTGAAACGTAAATTAAAACAACACTGAGATTCCATCTCACTCCAGAAAGAATGGCTGCTATCAAGAAATTAACTAACAGGGCCAAGGATTTAGCTCAGTGGTTTCGCCACCTGCTGTGCAAGTGCAAGGACCTAACTTCGATCCCCGGTACCAAAAAAAAAAAAAGAAAAGAAAGAAATTCACTAACAAATGCTGGTGGGAATGTGGGGGAAAAGGAACCTTTCTCCATTGCTGGTGGGAGTGTAGACTGGTGCAACCACTGTGGAAATCAGTGTGGAGATTTCTCAAAAAATTAAAACTAGAGGTTCCATTTGACCCAGCTATTCCTCTTCTTGGTATCTTCCCAAAAGAATTAAAAGCATCATACCACAGCAATATATGCATAACCGTGTTTACAGCAGCACAGTTTGTAATAGCTAAATCTTGGAAACAGCCCAAATGCCCATCAACTGACAAATGGACAATGATGTGGTTTTGTTATACAGTGGAGTACTATTCTGCCATAAAGAAAGATGAGCTTCAGACATTTATAGCTAAAGGATGGACCTTGAGATTATATATATTTTTTTTAGGTACAGGGGATTGAACTTGGGACCTTGCACTTGTGAGGCAGGTGGCAGAACCACTGAGCTAAATCCCCGGCCCTTGAGACTATACTTTTAAGTGAAATAAATTGGACACACATGTTTAAATACCGCATTGTTTCTCTGGTATGAGAAACTAAAAGTGGAAATAAGGACTAAAATGTAGAATAGATAATGGGAAATGGTTAGAAACTGTTCAAATGGGAAGGGGAACAAGGGAGGAGGGAGGGAGAAAGGAAGGAAGGGACAAGAAAAAAAGTGAAAATAGAAGGAGAAAATGGAAACAAAGCTTTTGTAAATATGGAGGGGAGGGCGCTTTAGGGGGAAGGGGGGATATAAATTAATTTAGGCGGGGTACTGGGGATCAAATTCAGGACCTTGCACTTGCGAGACAGGTGAGGTGCCACTGAGCTAAATCCTCGACCTTATTTAATTCATTTTTTAAAAAGAGAAAATGTAAGAGATACCAACAATGAAATATTTTTTGTTTGGTTAGGGTTTTTCTGAGACAGGCCCTCACCATGTAGCCCAGTCTGACCTTGAACTTGTAATCCTCCTGCCTTAGCCTCCCTATTACTGGGATTACAGCTGTGTGTCCCCATAACCAGCTACTAAAATTTTGGGGGTTTTTTATAGGGGGGTGGTTGTACTGGGAATTGAACTCAGGGCCTTGTGCTGGCCAGACAGGCACTGTGCTGCTGAGTTACATCTGGGCCCTACAATTTTGAAAGCTATAAAGAAGGTGAATGTTGGAACCAGGCATGGTGCTGCACACATGTGCTCTGAGCACTCAGGAGGCTGAGGCAGGAGGATCACAAGTTCAAGGGCACTCTGAGCTAATGATGAGACCCTGTCTCAAAAAAAAAAAAAAGAAAAAAGTGAATATTGGTCTCAAACTTGCAAACCTCCTGCCTTAGCCTGTCAGAGTACTGAGATTATAGATCTGTGCCACCACATCCAGCTTCTGTTCTGAGATCTAACAGTTTGTAAATCCTGAGAAGGAGGGGGAGGAGAAGGATGCTTCATAACTGACTTGATAGACTGAAGAACGTGGAATTCTAAGTCATGGGCAAAGCTGACAGACAAGCTGGTTATACCACAGAAACTTCCTGATTACCAGGAATCAGGAAAACAGATACTTCTGGAAAGGATGATAGAGGGCTGTCGCCAGGTTCTAGGGTGCTGGGGACCCTTTCTAGGGGTGCTTTTCTAGGGTCTTTCTGTCCTGAACAAAGAATTGCTCAAGATAGATGAAAAAGGTAGTGAGGTTTTACACTTATTAAAGGTAGGAAAAGAAACATGCTGTGCAGAGTGAGTGTGGGCCAAGTAAAAATAGGAAAAGAAGTACAGCCTACAGCATGAGGAAAGTGGACCACTGTGAGCAAACACAGTAGCTAAGAGTGCGATGGCACTGTCTCTCTCTCTTTTTTTTTTTTTGGTACTGGGGATCGAACTTGGGACCTTCCACTTGCAAGCCAGGCAGTGGAACCACTGAGCTAAATCCCCGGCCCCAGCACTGTCTCTTTTATACCCTACTCCTTTCAGATCCAGGCCATTCTATCAAAAACCTGCTTGAGTTCTCAGGAGAACTGAAGATCAAATTCTCTGATTGGTCCCAGGTGCAGGGCTCAGCGCATGTCCTGCATCTCCATGACTGACAGGCTACACTCTGCCCAGCTGTTTTGCCATGCCCTAATCCCCTGCCTCAGTGGGGCAAAAATTGCTTAAGGAGGGTTGTATTCCAGATCCCCTGGCTTCACCCCAGCAGCTGGCTGACCACTCCCTGTCTCAAAATTAAAACTGTTAAAAGGGCTGGGATATACCGATATAGCTAAGTGGTACAACATTTGCATAGCATACACAAGGCCCTAGGTTCAGTTCCCAAGCAATGAAAAAACAAAACAAAAATAGCTATACCTTCTTTCTTTCTTTTTTTCTTGGCAGTACTAGAGATTGAACCCCAGCCTTCACACTGAGCTACATCCCTAGTTCTTTAAAAAAAAAAACCCCAACAAAACAGGGCCGGGGATGTAGGTCAGTGGCACCTTGCCTGCTTGGCTGAGTTCAATCCCCGGTACCCAAATAAATGCATAAAGAAATACATAAAGAAATAAATACAAACAGGGTCTGGCTAAGTTGCCCAGGCTGGGCTCAAACTTGCGTTTCTCCTGCCTCAGCTTCCCAGAGTGCTAGGACTACAGGTGAGTGCTGCCATGCCCAGCTGTTGCTGTCTGTGTTTTACCTTTTCTGTGGCAGCGGGAAGAGAGTTGCTGGTGATGGAACCCAAGGCCTTGTGCTTTACGGCTCAGCTCTGCCTCAGCCCCTGCCCTCTTTATTTCATTTTCCCACCTCTCTGCTTCCTGTTTCTGTCTAGGCCACAGACCGGAAGGCTGAAGACGGAAGCCGCCGAGGAGAGCAGGAAAATAGAAGCACCCTGGGAACCTGTTCCCCCAATTCCCGGGGGCGAAACAGCAGCCAGGCTTGAGAGAGAAGCGAACTTCCCCATCTCATTTCGGGCTTGTTTCCCGCGGCCGTCACCCACCCGCGAGCGACTGCAGGTGGCGCACAGATGGCAGGGAGTGAGACGAAGCGCACAGCGAGAGCCAAGGCAGCCCGAGCTGGGGAGGAGCAGGGCACCCGGGGGTGACGGGGTGCAGTCACGGAGTCAGTTCCCCGCCGCCCTCAGAAAGCAGTTACGCTGCGTTTCTGTGCGCTAATTCCTCGCTCTTAGCAAAGCTCTGATTACTTTTTATTTGTTTGTTTGTTTGTTTGTTTGTTTATTTGTATTGTGGGTGTGGGTGTGTGAGACGGGGGATGAAGGCCAGGGCCTTCATACTGACCAACATCCCCCATTCTTTTTTTATTTTTTATTTTAAGAACGGGTCTCTCTCAGTTGTTGCCCAGGCTGGGCTCACATTTCAATCCTCCTGCCTCAGCCTCTGAGAATGCTGGGTTACAGGCATGAGCAACAGCACACCTGACTAACAAAGCCCTAATTTAGATGTGAAATCAGGTGTGAGCTGGGAAATAACACTGGTAAGGAAAACACTCTCTGCTTAGGCTCTGTCTCTCTCTTACACACACACACACACACACACACACACACACACACACACACACCAGGTACACAAAGTTGACTGCAGCCTTGGACACCTTAACAAGACAGTTTTTGTATCAAAACAAACAAACAGGGACTGGGGATTTAGCTCACTGGTTCTGCAGCCTGCCTTGAAAGCGCACGGTCCCAAGTCGATCCCCGGTACCAAAAAACAAACAAAAAAGGAAAAACCAGGTGTGGTGGTGCACTCCTGTAATCCCAGCACTTGGGAGGATGAAGTAGGAAGATTGCCACGAGTTCAAGGTCAGCCTGGGCTACATAGTGAGACCCTGCCTCAAGAACCTAAAAATAAACTAAAAAAGAACACAGCTGCTAAATGGTACCCTCAACAGGAGATAACACTGTGGCTCCAAAGCTTTGCCAGGCACCTTCTGTAGAGTCCCATGACAGTAACTGAGGGTGTAGCTCAGAGGTCGGAGCACTCGCCTAGCATGCTTATGGCTCTGGGTTCAATCCCCCATCCCACAAATTGAAATAACTAAAGAGGCCAGCTGCTTGGGTAAAGCACAAGGCTTTGGGTTCAATCCCTAGCAACTCCTTCACTCCCTCCAAAAAGGTAAAATAAAGAGAGCATAAGCCAGACATGGTGATCCCAGCACTTTGGGAGGCTGAGGCAGGAGGATTGCAAGTTCAAACCCAGCCTGGGTAATTTAACAAGAACCTGTCTAGAGGAAGGAAAAAAAAAAAGTTCTATGACTAACAGTGGTGCAACCCCACCACCAAAGATCAAATTACAGTGTTCTCTTCTTCAAGCTCACCATGGGAGATCTAAAGGGTGGTCAGAACACAGAGACCAGCATGCAAAATAGAGATTTTAGGCTTCATAGGATTTGTTTTTTCTTTTCTTTTTTTTTTTTTTTGGTATTGGGGATTGAACTCGGGACCTTGCACTTGAAAGGCAGGCACTGGAACTGAGCTAAATCCCCAGCCTTTTTGGGAGGGGGGGGACGGGGTACTGGGGATTGAACTCAGGTCCTTGCGCTTGTGCAGCAGGTGGCGAAATCACTGAGCTAAATCCCCGACCCCAGGCTTCATAGGATTTGTAAAATCAATGGCTACAGCAACTCATGTTGAAACTGTTACTGGGAGCCTTCTGATTACTTCAGGAAACCATGTTACCGAACTAACAAAAGCCCACATCTGACCATCGCTCAGCATCTGGTTCCTTGAGGTGGCTGCCAAGCGGTGGAGCCCTTAGGGGGCTGGGCCACAGGGGACCGAGTAACCTGCTCCTCCTCCACCAGGGCTGGTCACCCCTACCCCAGATCTGAGCACTCCTACTGAATGGCCATGACTGCGGTGTGAGTATCATCTCAGTTTTCCTGGGTCCAGGGTGCTCGGCTGGGCAGTGGCCCAGGTGTCTCATGCTGTGCCCCAGCAGCGGCTAGTGTTGGAATAGGCAGGGGCTGATGGGGGCCTCACTCCCTTCATATATCCTCAGCCTTTTCTTTCTGCCTTGTGTTTGAGGTACTGGGAATTGAACCCAAGGCCTTCACACTGAGCTACAGCCCCAGCCCTTTTTTATTTTTGATTTGGAGGCAGGTCTCAATTGCTAATTTGTCCAGGCTGAGCTTGAATTCGCCATCCTCCTGCCTCAGCCTCCCAGAGGTCTGAGATTTCAGGTGTGTGCCATCACACCTGGTTATCTTTGGGCTTTCTGGTGACTGCATGGACTGGTGCGTGGCCCAAAGCCATTGGAATGTGACTAGGGCCCCCGGGTGCCAGCACAGTGCTCCAGAAGACAAAGCGGAAACTGCCTTGGACCTTGCTCAGAAGTCAGAAATTAACACACCCACTACGTTCCGCTGGCCAACACTGAGGCCCAGCAGGGTTCGGGGGACGGGAGCAGTCCCTGCCTCTCTGCGGGCTGTGGACCCTGCCCGGTGACTGCGGGGCGTTTCCCAGGCTCTTCTCTCCCAAAGGGAGCATGACCAGAGCTCCCTGTTGCCGTCCCAGCACAGGGACCAGGTGTCAGGCTGGTAACTGTCTCAGGCTTATGGGGTCCCAGGCCACAAGCAGCCACACGAGGAGCTGCGATGACTGCATGGGAGGGAGGTGTGCTCTGCTCCAGAGGCTGGGCTAACCTAAAATCCACTCTTCTCTTCTTCCTTAGTAAAATAACTCATTTCCCAGGTTCCATTGAGCTAAAAGTGGCTTTGTGACAAAATACTGGCCCATGAGACGTAAGTGAAAGTTGTTGGATGAGGCTTCCAAGGAAGCTTTTTAAAATGAGGGAAATAGTTGGGCATGGTGGCGCACAGCTGTAATCCCAGCACTCAGGAGGCTGAGGCAGGAGGATTGCCACAAGTTTGAGGCCAGCCTGGGATACATAGTAAGTTCAAGGCTGGCCTGAACTACATAGGAAAACCCTGGCTCAAATAAATGAATAAATGAGTGAATGAGAAAATAAATAAATACCCAGGAGAAAGATTAATATTGTTCTTTTTTTTTTCCTTTGATACCGGCAATCGAATTCAGGCCTCACGTTTTCCAGTCAGGTGCTGTGTTGCTGAGCTACATGTGGCCCTATTGTTCCTTTTTTTTGGTACCGGGGATCGAACTCGGGTCCTTGCGCTTGTATTGTTCCTTTTTAAAAAATCTTTTCCTATCTTTCTCCTTTGCTTCTGACTCCTGGCTGGAATGCACATATGATAGCTGGAGCTCCAACAGTCAACTTGGACCATGAGTTAAACTTGAGAATGAAAACCACAGGGTAAAGGGTAAAGATGGTGACCAGAATGGAGTGTAGGCCCCTGTGGTGATGAAGATGCCACGAACCACCTACAGTGGAGTTTCTCTAAGTGGGAGAAAAATAAAACTTTAGCCTAATTTAAGTCACTGTTACTTCTAGTCTATTATTGGCAACAAACTTCAGTTCTTTCCTTAGAGAGTACGTAGGTCCTCCTCACTAATGTCCATGGGGGTAGGGACTCCGTTGTTTTGTTTCTATTTTTTGTTTGAGACAGGGTCTCATTATGTGGTTCAGGCTGACCTTGAACTCACTAATTACTCCAGGCTGGCCTCAAACTCTCGGGGATCCTCCTGCCTCAGCCTTTGTGCTGGGATTACAAGCAAGCGGCACCACGCCTGGCTCCACTCCTTTGGTTTTGCTCACCATTTTAATTACTTGCAGCCCACACAGAATCTGGCACACAGGGCTGGTGGCATAGCTCAGCCTGGGATGCAAAAGTCCCTGGGTTAGGGCTGGGAATTTAGCTCAGTGGTTTCACCACCCGCCTCACAAGTGCAAGGTCTCGAGTTCGATCCCCGGTACCAAAAAAAAAAAAAAAGTCCCTGGGTTCAATCCTCAGTGTTGTAAAATAAACAGGTGAGTATTTGTTGGTCGGATACCAGTACTCTGAAATGTGACTGGTCCACTGGATTGCCTGGAGTGACGAGGTACACAGAAAAATAGCACACGCACACCCCTATCGACCACTTTCAGTCCTGCTCTCCCCGCGACCTGTGCCATCCTGGAATACATTTCTTAAGCAGATCCATAGCTTTCTGCTCATTTTCACAGATTGCAAGTCCTTTTTTCAGTACTGAGGATCAAATTCATGTCCCTAACACATGCGAGGCAAGTGCTCTACCACTGACCACATCCCAGCCGGACTGCAAGCCTCGCCTCGTGCCCTGGGCTTTTTGCTGCACAGCGTTCGCCATCAGGGTCCTCCTGCCCTGTGGGAACCCCTTTTGGGCAGGGTCCCATCCACCCATCCAGATGGTGCCTCTTGGTCCATGGGGTTCTGGCGCTTATGATGCCACAAGCTCAAAGTGCAGGCCCCAGGACTGCCCTCCAAGGCCCAGGCTCCAGCCAGCCTTCCGAACACCCAGGCTGTCAGCGGACACTCCTCTCCAGGCTCACTTCCTTGAAGCCAGGAAGTTGTCAGATTCTCCCGGAAACCCTCGCTGCTGCACTTGCGCTCTTTGCCAACCCTGGGACAGAAGTTCTGCCACCCAGGAGGCATCCAGCCAAGGAGCGAGATACCCTGTTTCTTGCAGGTGTCCCTGTCTCAATGTTCTTCCACCCAGGCCTGTGGGCTCCTCTCCTCTCCTCTCCGAGAATGAGAATGAGGGAAGGAGAATAAAGACCTCCAGAACAGGCCGCTCCTCCTCTGTGACTTCTTCACTTCCTTGTCAAATTTATTTTTTCCCCCATGAGTCAAGCATCTTGTTCATTTGAGGGTTCCCCTGGTCTCTGACCAACTGGCCCAGGGCCTCCACCTGCTGTCTCTGGGTGCAACTCCAAGTCATGGTGGTAGGAAGCACCCAGCATGTGGGGAAGAGCCATGGGACCCCTGTGCTGCTCCAGGGCCTGCCCCACCCCCTCTTTATTTTATTTAAAATAGGGTCTGAATATGTTGCCCAGGCTGGCCTCAAACTCCTGCTCTCAAGCAATCCTCTTGACTCAGCCTCCAAAGCAGTTAGGACTACAGGCAGGCACCACCTACTCCTTGTCCAAGTTTTAATCATATAGAAACTGAAGATGACAGAAGCCATGATTGGTGAAGTTGTGCTCTCACTTGTCTTAGTTACTTTTCTCATCGCTGAGACACAATTTCCGACACCCACAAGTTAAAGGGAGGTTTATTTCAGCTCAGTTTGTAAAGGTTTCAGTCCATAGTCAGCTGGCTCCAAGGCAGGGTGGCACCACAGAGGTCAAATAGTCTACCGCAGGAAGCAGCAAGCAGCAGCAGCCAGCCTTCCTTTCCCTATCATCCCACCCAGGCTACAAATCTATCAGTTGGTGCCACCCACACCCAGGGTGGGCCTTCCCGTTATCCACACCCAGAATGACACTAAATCAATCAAAGAACTAATCCAGTTATCACACTGAAAAGCCCCACCTATGAGCACATGAGGCTCTGGAGGACATCCAGATACAGCCATAGCAGAAGCCATGATTGCTGTGATTGTGCTCTTTTATCCAATTAAGTCTTTCTCTACCATGGGGGGAAACCTATGTGCTTCTCTTTGCTCCTCAGGAACTCAGCTCAAATTTCATGACAACTGGAAAAAAAAATCTTCAATATCCTGTTATACATTGACTACCACCTTTAATTTTCACAACCACTTTGTGAGGTAGAGAAATGAGGTAACCAAGACCTAAGGAAGTAAAGAACTTCTGGTTAAATGTGGTGGGTTGAATATTTATCTCTGTTCCCCTGAGAAAACACATCAAAAAGAGTAAAGAAATAAAAAACCTGTAATCCCAGCACTCTGAGAGGCTAAGGCAAGAGGAGCTCAAGTTCAAGCTCAGCCTGGGCAACTTAGGGACTTACTGAGACCTTCTCAAAATAAAAAGGGCAGGGGCCGGGGATGTAGCTCAGTGCTGCTATGCCTGGCTTGAAAGTACAAGGTCCTAAATTCAATCCCAGGTACCCAAAAAACCCAAAAATAAGGGCCGGGGATTTAGCTCAGGGGTTCTGCCACCCACCTCGAAAGCGCAAGGTTCTGAGTTCAATCCCCAGTACCAAGAAAAAAAAAACAAACCCAAATAAATAAGTAAGTAAGTAACGGCCATGGCTGTAGCTCCTGGGACAGCACTCCTGGGTCTTATCCCTAGTACTGCAACAAACAAAGGGCTGGGAATGTAGCTCAGTGTGAAAGGTTCAATCCCCCACTACTGCAAAATAGATGTAAAAAAGCACAAAAATCACAAGATCCAAGAGAAAGGGAGAGAGACTAGAGCAAATGAAAGATGTAATTTGAAAAGTGGAGCCAGAGCCAGGCATGGTGGCGAATGCCTGTAATCCCAGAACTCAGGAGGCCGGGGCAGGAAGAGCATTGTGAGTTTGCTTGTTTTTTGGTACCAGGGAATCTCAGCACCTTGCGCTTTTGAGGCAGGTGGCGGAAGCACTGAGCTAAATCCCTGGCCCAGAACTGTGAGCTTGAAGCCAGCCTTAGCTATATAGTGAGACCCTGCCTCAAAAAAAAAAACCAAAAAAAGGAAGAAGAAAAGTGGAGCTGGGAGAGGTGGTTACCCCAGCTACTTGGGGAAAGCTGAGGCAGGAGGATGGTGAGACTGAGGTCATGCCGAGCAATGCAGTGAGACCCGGGAGAACGGTCTCAGGAACCCAGCTGAGTACCCTCATGTTGGGATGGCCACTTCCGCCAGGTGCTCAGGTGCGTCCGCAGCACCAGGCCACTCACCACTGTGTGAGCTGGCACCTGACAAGGACGAGATAGGAGCAGGGTGCCCTCAACCTTGCCCAAGGCCCCTTCTTGCTTTTCTTGTTCTAATTAGAGCCATGTAAACCCAGTAGCTTAGGAAGGGGGCTGGTGACTTTGGTGGTGGTGTAGCCAAGTTTTTAACCTCTAATAAACTCAGGTGCTTGCTGGGCTGGATGTATCTGGGTCATTATCTCTTTTTCCGTTCCAGGAATTGAACTCAGGGCCTCATGCTTATCAGGCAGGTGCTGTGCTGCTGAGCTACATGTCTGACCCTGGGTCATTCTTTATCAGTGGCCTCTCAATTTGGAGCCAAACATTTCTTTTCCGTCTCTGGGAAATTCACACACCTTGTCTCAAGAAAAATAAAATAAAATGGGGCTGGGGATATAACTCAACACTGGCCTAGCACAAGCAAAGTCCTTGGGTTTAATGCCAAGTAACACACACACACGCACATCCTCAGAAAAGTAAGATATTAATACCCATCATAAAAGACAACGATGCTATTAAAGTACACCCAGAAAATAAAAAAAGACCTCTCAGAAGTTGAAAGTATGACAAGCCAGGGATGGTGGCAGCACAGACCTATAATCACAGAACTCAGGAGGCTGAAACAGGAGGATCTGGAGTTCAGGGCCAGCCTGGGCTACGTAGCCAAACTGTCTCCAATGAAACAAAACAAAAATATAGGCATGGTGGCATATACCTATAATCCTGGCACTGGAGAGGCTGAGTCAGGAGGACCCTGAGCTCCAGGCCAGCCGGGACTACATAGTGAAACCCTATCTCACAAAAACAAAACCAAAACAGTGAAGAGGGATAGGGGAGAGGTCCACTGCCAATTTTCATTTAAAAATTACCTATATGTATGTATTGCTTTGCAAAAAAATTGACTTTAGGGCCAGGAATTTAGCTCAGCAGTGCCACCACCTGCCTCAGCAGTGCAAGGTGCCTCGTTCAATCCCCAGTACCAAAAAAAAAGAATTAACTTTAAAGCAATCTAGATAAGGGAACTCTGTATGGTATACTACCATTTGTATTTAAATGGGAATGTACATGCTTCCTATTCTGAGGATTAAAGAAACGGGCAAGGTAACAGGTTCAGGGAGGGAATGGGGTGACTCATTAACGGGAGAATGGGGGAGACACAGCTGTCACCTTGTACCCACTTTCTGTCCTTTGCATCACAGTTACTGCGTGTGTGTAAGGCACTGAGGACTGAAGCCAGGACCTTCTCACTAAGGCCCCTCCCTCGCCCTTTATCCATCTTTTTAAGTGTTGAGACAGGATCTTGCTAAGTCAGTAACTTGCCCAGGCTGAGGTCAAACTTTCGATCCTCCTGCCTCATCCTCCCAGAGTGTTGGGATTACAAGACTGTACCACAACACGCAGCTATATATTTTGCTTTTAAAATAAATATTTTAGTGACATATGATGGGGAGGTTCTGGAAATTGATCCCAAAAACTGTATCCCCAGCCCTTTTTTTTGGTACTAGGGATCGAACTTGGGTCCTTGTGCTTGCAAGGCAAGTGACGGAACCACTGAGCTAAATCCCTGGCCCTCCCCAGCCTTTTTTAATGTTGCAAAACAGGGCTTCAGTAAGTTGCTATATTGCCCAGGGTGGACTCCAAGTTGGAATCCCCCTGCCTCATCCTCCCAGAGTGCTGGGATTACAGCCCTGTGCCACCATGCCTGGCTATATATTCTTACTTAAAAATAAAAATAAAAATAAAAGAAGAAAATACTTTCTGCAGGCACTATGCAAGGCTGAGGCAGAAGGACCACAAGTTCAAGCCCAGCTTGGGCAATTTAGCTACTTAGTGAGATTCCGTCTCAAAAAATACAAAAAGGGCTGGGGATGGCACTCTGGCTTTAAGATGCTGAAAGGACGCAAGCTGAAGCTTTAGATGCGAGAGTCGAGTCACATGAAGATGTGAGAGATGGCTCGGAGAGTAAGATGCTGGCAACGCTGAAAGCAAGAGAGGACAGAGAACTCGGAAGGCCAGGCTGGCAAGACAGACAGTGTGGCAAGAGCGAAGCTTTTACAACTTTCAGTGACACAGACAGCCTGCTGCAGCACACATGCCGAAGATTCACCCACCGCTGGGCTAGTATTTCAAGAAAAAAAGGAAGAAAATGCCCAAAAAGCACCTCGCACAGGGGGGTCAACTGGGCATGGTGGCCGGGTGTGGTGATGCACGCCTGTAACCCCAGCACTCGGGAGGCTGAGGCAGGACTGCTGTGAGAGACCAGCCTGAACTACCCAGCGGAGACCCTGTCTCGAAAAATGAAAACAAACAGGCACAGCAGCACACATCTGCCATTCCAGCACTCAGGAGGCTGAGGCTGAAGAGCTCACATTCAAGGCCAGGCTGAGCCACACAGTATGAAGCTAACCTGACCTACACATCAAGACCAAACAAGGAGAGCAAATACTTAGAAAGCTATGTGTACAGCTCACATGGGGAAAACACTGACACCGTTCTGGCTTAAAAAAATTCAATTGAATATGTAAAAGTGTCTTACAGGTTAGCTGTACTGTGGAATCCAATATAGTATGACTTTGATTTCTTTTATTCTATACTGGGTTTTGAACCTAGAGCCTTATGCACACTAGGCAAAAGCTCTACCACGGAGCTCTATCACTGGCCCTTTTAAAAAAATTTTATTGAGACAGGGTCTAGCTAAGTTGCCCAGGCTGACCTCAAACTTAGGATCCTCCTGCCTCAGCCTCCTGAGGAGGTAGGATTGCAGGTGTGTGTTAATACACCTAGCTTCAAAGACTCTTATTTTTAAAACCAAATGTGACTTGTAAGAAACACCTTGTGACTTAGGATTTATAGGTACCGTTATCAAAGTATCAGTCACTTCCACTTTCGGGGAGCTGCCCAGTTCGCCAAGTGAAGTGTGTGCTGGCAAAACCAGCCCCTGAGTCATGACAGGACTCGCGTTCCAGGCTTCGGGCCCTTTCCACACAGCTGGCTGGTGTCCATGAAGACAGGAAAGCATTCCTGAATCTGAGCTCTGTGAAGATGCCCCTGCTCTACCCTGTGGCTTCACTGACTCCACTGTAACAGTCAGGCCAACGCCTCCTGGCCCGTGGTGTCCTGGGCCCTCGGACTGGCCCAACCAGTCTCGGAGCTCAGCTCCTCACACAGGGCTCTCCACATGCTGCCCTCGACACTCCTGTGACCTGGACTCACCCCACCCTCTGGAGGGCTCATACATCACCTCGAAGAGCCCATCCAGGGGCGACCCACTCCGGGCATACGGGTCCCTCAGCACATGCCAGATTCCCCAGACTCTGGGTCCCCAGGCCGGTGCAGTCATGGGTTTACTTTTTCGGCCTTGGTGCCTAACATAAAGTGGGCTCTCAGGAAACAGCCCAGAGCAGCAGGAGGGGAGGGGCATCTGTTAGGGACAGACAGGAGGAAGGGAGCAGCAGGTGGAGGCGGAGCCGTGCCTGGCCCCACACACAGCGGCCTGTGAACCGAAAGGAACCCGCTCAGCTTTATTCAGGTAGCGGGGTTACAGAGCACCCTAACTGTGCCCCCCCCCAACAGTCTCACTTCTTGTCCTCCTCCTTCTTGTCCTTCTTGCTGTCCTTGGAGGCCTGGGAGGCCAGGGAGCCCATGGCGTTCCGGATGGCCTCGTTGTTAGGGTCCACACCGGGAAGGTTCTCCAGGACACTCTGAAGGAACTCGGGGTCCTGCATCACGTCATAGTCATCCTCCTCCTGGGGAAACGCAGCAAGCTCAGGGGCTGCCCCTGCCCAGCCCCTCGCCTCCCGACTCCTCCGGCCAAGGCAGCAGGACACTTGCTTTTCCTACAGACCACAGAGGAGGCGCCCAGCAGCTCTGCTAATCACGAGTAGGAAAAGCAGAAGCCAGCGCATTTGGGTTTGGTTTCCCACCAGCAAGCACGCATTCCCTTCACTTTCTCCCGGACCCTCTTATCCTTCTGGGAGTCAGCACCCGAGAGCTGTCCAGACTGCACGCACTGGCTCGGATAACTGCACAGCTCTGACCAGTCCTCGAGCTGCCTCAGCAAGGTGCACCCCCAAATAAGGCGCGTCGAGAGCTCTTCTGCTCTTCATGCCTGAAGCCCGAGAGGAAGGGCCTGGGCTGAGGGGTTCTGAGCCTGGCGGGGCAGGCTCACTGCTGGCCCTCACCTTGGCTGGCTCGGAGGTGTCCATGGCTGAGCTGACATCCATGTCCGCCGACTCTGCCTGAGCAAACTCTGCGGACAGGAGGCAGCTTGCTCAGTGCCACTGCCTGCTTGGCCTCCACCCCACACCACCATGCCACGCCACCCTGGCTCACCTGCTCCCTGCAGGGACATCTGCATGGCATAGGCGATCTGCTCTTCCTCCGTCATGCTGCTGAGGTCAGGCAGCCCAGTGTGGCCAAACTCCTGCTGGCTAATGGTCATCTTCAACAGGGCATCGTCTGAGTCTGGGAAGAGGAGGGCAGCAGGGTAGAACTGGTGCCACGCTCCATGCAGACCCACCCCACACTGTGCCTGCAGAGTCCCCTCTGCCTCAAACCCCGTGCCCACTGCAGTGCCTTCGTCCTGCTCCCATCCCCGGGACTTCAGATTCCACCTCTGTCACCTTCAGTCCCAGTGCTGGCGATCCCAGCCTCGGCTGCAGAGGCTGCGGCTGCCCGCCGGGCCTCCTCCTCCTGCCGCTGCCGCTGCTCTTCCATGGAGACACGAAGGGCCTGGGAAGGACAGGGCAAGCTCAGACTTCCCCAGCTTCATTCCTAGGGTAAGCTGAGGCACTGGCTAGGGGCTCGGAAAGGACAGCAGCTGGCTTATCTTGTGGGGAAGAAGCTGGAGGGGTAAGAAGTATGGGAAAAAGGAAGGTCTGGGAGAAGCCCTAGAGAGCAGACAGGATTTCGGCAAGAGCGAGTGGAAGAGGGTCATAGAAAGGGCCTACGGGGCTATCCAGCCCTGTCGCATATGCAGCGGCAGAGAAGAAAGGACCCTGGGCTCTACCTGGGGCCCACATTCGCTTACCAGGGCCAGCTCAGGGTCAGCACTGGGATCCACTCCAAATTCAAAGTCACTGGCACCAAGGCCCAGCATGGCGCCACCTTCGCCAGCCAGAATGGGAGAGCTGATGAGCGCATCGGCCAAGCTGGGCCCAGGAGGCACCGTCACCAGATGCGAGCCGGTGCCGTCTTTGCCATTCAGCGTGTTCACGAAGGCGGTTAACTTCTCCGTATTCACCTCCTGGGAGGGGAGAACCGTAACAGACTCGTTCCCACCTCTGCAGTGCTGCCAGCCGTGCCCTCCCCAGGAAGAGCTCCAAGAGCTCCACCAGGCCAGGCCGATGCCCTCCATCCAGTCCTGACTCACCTCCTCCCCAAAATTGATAATGTCAACATTCACTTTCTCTTTCTTAAGGCGTTTAGCCAGTTTCACCAACTGGAAAAAAGAGAGAAAAAAATCAAGACATCTACTCCGTGTGAAGGGGAAAGGATGTGCCTCCGAACGGTGCCCTGGCGGAAACACTGAATTCTGACGCCCGCCCTTCCCCACACAGCAGCCCGCCACCTCGGCCCGGCTGTGCCAAGCGTGCAAGGCCGCACTCCCCACTCCCAAGGGCCCCCACCTGCTCTTGGACTCACATCCTTCTCGTTGTCCTCCACGGGGCTCCCCACAAAGGCAATGATGCGCATCTTGTGGTTCTTGCCCTGTCTGTGCTTCAGAGCCAGCTGGTGGAGGAAGAAGTTTGCAGGGTCAACCCGGGGAGTCGCCTAGCTCTTCCCTGCCGCTCCGCCCCTTACAGTCCTGCCTACACACTGCGCATCTCCCAGCGGCTCCTGTGGCCTCTCTTGGGGTGGGTGGGGAACCCTCCATCCTAGGGACTCCCACCCACAATTCTCCTGGACCCCGGGACTCGCCTCCCATAGCCTTTCTCTCCAAGTGCTTCCTTCAGGCCCTTCACATCCCCTGCTCTGGCTCTAGCTCAGGATCCCAGAGATGAGTGGTGGCGGAGGCAGAACCTCAGAGGAAGGAGGGACAATCACGGGGACCAGGGGACTCACGTGGGCCACACGGATGCCAGTGCAGAAGGTGATCTTGCCCTTGGGTTGGACAGTGTGGAGCTTGGAGAGGATGCGGCCAGTGTCAGGGGTGAGTGTGGTCAGCACCTCACAGTCACTGGGATGGGGCAACACTTAGTGAGCTCGGGGCAGCACCGATCCTTCCCGCGCACATCTGACTCTTCTTTTCTGATAGTCTCACCATGTCCGAAACTCGCAAGCTTCTTTACTCAGCCCCCCACCCCACATCCTGGGATTACAGGGATGCACTATTACAGGCAAAGAAAAATGTTTCTTTCTTTTTTTTTTTTTTTGTGGGTACCGGGGATCGAACTTGGGACCTTGCACTTTCAAGGCAGGCGGCAGAACCACTGAGCTAAATCCCCGGCCCTTAATTCTTAATTTTTATTTTTTGCAGTACTGGTGATTAAGTCCAGGGCCTTGCACATGGCAAACACTCTAACACTGGGCTACACCCTCAGCCCTTGTTCTTCTCTTCTTTAGAGACCTTGATAACAACTGTAACCTCTATTCTTCTTAATCAAAGGCCTGGTGTAACAGTGGCCAAGCTCTGAGGGGATGACTGTAAGAAACCCGTCTTCACGGGCCTGCCAATGTTTTACCCTGACTCCTCCGAACCTTGGAGCCACAGGGATCCTCCACGATAACTGGATGCTACTGCATATCCTCCTCCCTTTCCATCTCCAGACTTATTCTGCAGCTAACAACATGTTTAATGGGGTGGAAGGCTACTCATTCCAAGGTTACCAGTTCCCAAGACAGATCACTTCCAGGGAAACAGGATGTGTGATGTACACCTGCGGGATCTAATCCAAAACTCTGTTTATTTTTATTGACTTTTCCCCCTCCTTTTTGCAGTGCTGAGGATTGAACCCAGGGCCTTTTCTATTGTAGGCAAGTGCTCTACACCCAGCCCTGTCCTTAAAATATACTGTGAGAAACAAATAAAATAAAATACTATGAGGACTGAGGACATAGCTCAGGAGCAGAGCACTTGCCTAGCATCCATAAGGTCCTGGGTTCGTTCTGCAGAGGGTGACACAAAAAAAGTAAATAAATAAAATTAAATAAAAACATGTTGTAGGGCCAGGGATTTAGCTCAGTAGTTCCGGCGCCTGCCTTGCAAGCGCAAGGCCCCGAGTTCGATCCCCGGTACCAAAAAAACAAAACATGTGAAATTTCATCCCAGGAGACTTAGCTTCAAAATTGCATTAAATCTGGTTAACATTAAGCAAATTGTTGTTGGCACTGATACGAGTCGTGAAGAAAGCAGTCGAGGAAGGTAGCGGGCACAAACAGCCCATGGAATCTGTGAAGGGGCAGCCGCGCCTGGCAGGTGTGACAGGTGCAGCGGGACAAGCCACCCGCGCCCCAGCCCTGCCCAGCGCCACGTACTTGGCCAGCGTGATGAGGCCCACATTGTTCTCGGGGTTGCTGCGGGTCTTTGAGTGACACACTATGTTGACAGCGTCCTGCTGGGCCTGCAGCCGAGTGGGCAGGAAGTCGCCGTTGCGCATGTACTCGCTGTTGTCCACACTGCAGATGGGCCAAGAAAGAGAGAGAGAAACGCTGTGGGGCTGACCTGCCACCTCCAGTTCTGGGGCCCCACTCAGCAGCTTTCCTGAGAGGCTCATGGTGGGACAGCACAGGGCCTGTCTTTGTGGAACAGTCACCTGCACCTTTTTTTTTTAATCTTCTTACATACAGTATACAGATGACAAAAGCCTTCTTTATTTTGTTTTGAATTTTTAATTTTTGTTTTGTTGTGGTTTTGGTTTTTGAGACAGGCTCTTGCTATGTGGTCCAGGCTGGCCTTGAACTCACGGCAATCCTCCTGCCTCAGCCTCCCAACGTGCTGGGATCACAGGCGTTACAGGCTGTGCAACCACACCCGGCTTTTTTATTAGCACACTTGCAGTATATAAGGATTACAGTCATTGTGGGGAGTTGATACATGCACATAACACATCTTAATTCTTTTTCCTTCCCCTTTCCCTTGTTTTTGTTTTGTTTTTTGGGTTTGAGACATGGTCTCAGTACATAGGCCTCTAACTCAAAATCCTCCAGCCTCAGCCCTCCAAGCACTAGGACTACAGGCATGTATCACACCCGGAGACAAGAGCCTTATCCTAGACCTACTGCTCAGTATGGCCAGAGAAGGAATATTTTTTAACTCTCTACAAGAGCTTCTGATAAGTACCAATGACTGCAACCTACTGGTATCATTAAGCTTTGTCATGGACAAATATTTTAAAGTCTGCCATTAAAGGGAGTATTTGAAATGTAGGGAATGAAGAAAACTTTAAAAAATATTTATAAAATAACACCCACTGAGTGCAAGAAAGCACAATATAATAATCTAATTCAATGCTAACTGCTTTGGCAGCTACACTAAATGACAAAAATGAGGTTTCGTTGATTTGGAATCTCACCTATTCTATCCCTGAAACTTTTCACATTCTAAAAAAACCCAGATAGTATGAATTATAAGTTCCAGTTTCCCAGAGACCAAAAGGCAGGTAACTGAAGTAGTTACACAAGTCCCTGTGTCAGATCAATTCTTTTTTTTTCCCCAGGTACTGGGAATCAAACTAAGGACCTTGCACTGGGCAGGCAGGCTCGGTGCCACTGAGTTACATCCCTAGCCCTTCAATTCTTTTGTTGTTGTTGTTGCTGCTGCTTTCACAGTACTGGGGATTTAATCCAGGGGTTTCACACTGAACTACTACCCCAGACCCCTTTTTTTGAGATAAGGTCTTGCTAAGTTGCCCCAGGATGGGCTCGAACATGGGATCTTCCTGCCTCAGTCTCCCACAGCCCTGGGACTATGGATCATGCCAGGGGATCAATTCTTGATGACCTCTGAGGTCCCCAAAAGCCCTAACAATGATTCTACTTGTGCTAGAATCACTTGGGAAACAGTGCCCAAAAGTGATTCCTCGATTCTCCTGGCAAGCAAAACACCAGCTTGGGGAAATTTTTCTTTAGAATGCTTTGGCGGGCAATAAATACAAACAAAAAATAGTGGCACATGCAGCCAGGTGTGGTGGCACACATCTGTAATCCCAGCACTCGGGAGGCTGAGGCAGGAGGATCACTGTGAGTTCGAGGCCAGCTTCAGCTACACAGTGAGTTCAAGGCCAGTCTAAACTGCATAGTATGACCCTGTCTCAAAAAACCAACCCCCCCCAAAAAGAGCAAAACAGAGGTACTTAAGAAGCTACTAGAAAAAAAAAAAAAGAAGCTACTAGAATGCCCTTCATGGTGGCACATGCTTGTAATCCCAGCACTCAGGAGGCTGAGGCAGGAGGATCACCAAAAGTTCAAGGCCAGCCTGGGCCACACAGTGAGTTCAAGGCCACCCTGAACTACAGAGCAAGACCCTGTCTCAAAAAAAAAAAAAAAAGAAAGAAAAGAAAAGAAGAAAAGCTACTGGAAAACAAGTAAGGCAGTGTTCAGGCAGACTCAAATTCTGCTACTTTCATTGTTCTTTTTTTGTTGTTGTTGTTGGTATTGGGGATCGAACTCGGGTCCTTGCACTTGCGCAGCAGGCAGCGAAACCACTGAGCTATAAATCCCTGGCCCAAATACATTGCCCTTCTTCTTCTTTTTTTTTTTTTTTGGTACCGGGGATCAAACTCGGGTCCTTGCACTTGTGAGGCAGGCCACAGAACCACTGAGCTAAATCCCCAGTGGCCAAATTCTGCTACTTTCGAATTCTACAATTCTAAGGAAGTTGCTTAATTTCCCTAAGGTCCAGTTACTTCACAAGTAGAGTGCCTGTAGAGTGGTTTTACTGGACCCATCCCTCTGGGGCTGGCCTGAGGGTCAAATACATGGAAAATAGGTAGCACAGCAAGCATCACAGCAGGAAGCAGAGCCTAGCTCTTAGCAAAAGCTCAATCACACACCTGAACAAACAGTACAAAGGGGGCCAAGGGCCAACTCTGCCGCCAGTGCAAAAGACAAGGGCTTCACCGACATGCCACACACCGCTGTCAGTGCCCCCAGCACAGCAGTAACTGCTTCTCTGGGTCTAACAAAGGGAGCATCCAAATACAGCACACACACAAGGAAGGCTGAGTGTGGCGCAGGCACATCAGCTACTAAATTAAAGACTGAGCAAAGCCAGCAGATGGATAAGCGCAGAGGAAATGGCACTCCAGTGAGAATTGGGCTCGGAGCTAGAAATGACGGTGCAGAGTGGCACCAGCACTCCCTCTATCATGAACTGGATCCCGTGGGGTAGGGCATCCATGTTAGTAGAAACACAGGTGCCTTATGCCTGTGTATGCATCCCTAAAAAGCAGAATGTTTTCCTTTTCCCAACCTTGAGCTTGATATGAATGGAATAATATATGTATTTGTTGCAATAACTTTTGCTCAACAGTATACAAGTTTTCCCCAAAAAGAATGCCTATCAAAGTAAGGGCTTAAGATATCTGTCAACCATTCCATGAAGTCTTCATTTTAAAGGAGAAAACAAGCCGAGTGTAGTGCCACACACCTGTAGCCCCAGTTACTCAGGAGGTAGAGGCAGCTGAAACAGGAGGCTCCCAAGTGCAAGTCCAGCTTGGGCAACTTAGTGAGAGCTTCTTTCAAAATAAAAAAAGGCTGGGGATATTGCTCACTATGAAGACCCTGGGTTCAATCCTTGACACCACAAGCAAAACAAAAACCTAGGAGGCTGAGACAGGAGAGTCTCTCTTTTTTTTCCTTCATGCTACTGGGGACTGAACCCAGCACCTCACACATGAACAAGTGCTCTGCCACAGAGCCACATCCCCTACCCCAGGAGGATCTCTTCAGGCAACACAGTAAGACATCTCTTTTTTATTTTTATTTTTTTGAGGGGGGAAGTACCAGGGATCAAACTCGGGACCTTGTGCTTTCGAGGCAGGCACCAGAACCACTGAGTAAAATCCCCGGCCCAAGATGTCTCTTTTTTAAAAGGGCGGGGGTGCTGAGGATGTAGCTCAATGGCAGAGTCCTTGTCTAACATTCATGAGGTCCTGGGTTCAATTCCCAGCACTGAGGGAGAAAACCACAGGTGACTAGACCTCCTTGCCCAGCAGATTAAGAGGAAAGTCAAACACGGACTAGGGAAGTCAAGTTCCTTTAGAGAATTTTTTTTTTTCCTTTTTTTGGTACATTTTAGGTGTACAATATAATGACATTCATCATTGGAGATATGCACCTTTACATACTCTCTTCGTTCTTATTTTTTTCCTCTAGAGAATTCTGATGCTGGCAAAGCAGGAAGCCCTATGGAAGACCGAGGTGGTCCTCATTATTCTGTTCTTGAGCTATTATAATTCAGTGTCAGTAGGTCTCTCTGGTCCTAACCTTCCCTCTTACACATCAATCCAGATCAATGTTCTTAAATGTCACAATGCCACGTGGGGGGGGGGGAGCAGATTGGGGATTGAACCCAGGGCCTCTGCACTGAGCTCAATCCCAGCCTTTTTAAATTTCATTTTTTTAGACAGGGTCTCAATAATTGTTGCCCAATCTGAGCTGGGCTGGAACTTAACAATCCTACCTAAGCCACCCAGAGTGCTGTGTTAAATGCAATTTTGTACACAGGTCTGCCTCCCCCACTCACAGGATTTTAATAGTCTTTTATGGAAAGTAGCAGACAGACAGCAATCTCATTTTAACACTCATGACCTTCTGTC
>NW_028258296.1:56062500-56087500 GCF_053883595.1 Heterocephalus glaber | reverse complement strand
CTAACCCACTGTGGTCTATCAGCTGAGTCAGGCTTAGTTTTTTGTTCTCTTCAGACATAGCCGACTGCAACTCATAAAGCCACAGCTGGCTACAGCTTCTCCACTGCTTTGTCAACAAGAATGACCTTGTGAGAGGTCATTCTTTGATCTATGCATTTTTGACTAATTTTAGCCTCCGAAGGAGGTCTTCCTTCTCCTGCACCTGCTTCGCCAATTTTATTCTTTCTTCCTGTTATCCTTGTTCAAGATTCTCATTCACAGAATCGTTTTGAAGAGCATTGTATGACCTAGTATCAAGTGAATTAGATTCACATGCACTGATATTTTTGAGAGTATTTTTCAAGTGTGTATTTTCTTCAGATTCACTATCTATGTGTTTAAAACTTTCTTGAAATTCCAAACAGTTGTCTTCCGTTGAAGATGCTGGTTTCTCTGAAAAGGTCTCATCATTTTCTTCATTCTCTATTTTAGGACGTTTTTACTACATTGCAACAGGAATTAAATGAACACCTTGTTTTCCTTAATGTTTCTTTAAGTGTTGCACTCATGGGCACTCTCCGTGAACTATTTGTATGGGGAGATGGTGGATTCGCACGGGCCTGTGGAGTGCTTGGTAAAATCACAGCCGAGTCTGACGGACTTTCCATACTGGCAATGAAATCTTGGTTTACTTCTGACAGAAGTCCGCCCGCCTTCCCGCCATTGCAGAAAGCCCACAGCGAGGCAGGGTTCTCCCGACCACGGAAGGGAAGCGCTACTGACTCCTCTACTTCATTTTATTTAGAGACAGAGTCTTGCCTGGTCACCAGATTGCCCAGGCTGGACTTGAACTTGTGGTCCCCCTGCCTCAGTTTCCCACAGTGCTGTCATTACTACTGCGTGCCACCACACCAAGCCCATTACTTATTTGGAGGTCCGTGAGATTCAGTGTAGCTGGTGAGTGTGTTTTGGCTTTCCTAGTACGCTGAGGAATCTCCTATTTCCTGATATTTGGGAGTGCAAGAAAAAAATTTTTTCTGTCTCTTCTTTACAGCGTTTCATTACCACCTTCTTGGTCCAGGAGCTGTCACCTTCTACAAGAGGGGACTATGTGTAAGAAAAATGATCTTAGCACGAGGTGCTTTAGCTTCAGATCGGGGAACGCTCGACCTCTTTCACCGATCGCCTAAATCTCTACAAGCTGACAGGTGTGATGAGTCTGGAAACCACGAAGGCCTTTCCTATGGAACCCGGTTGTCTTCTTCCCACTCCGAGTGCAGTTGCACAACAGGTTGATTTGCGAGCCAGGAAAACACACACACACACGGAAACAAAGCGACCTCACTGCGCAGCTGGAGCTCGAGGGTAGACGCCTAGATGAAGGGCCACGCCCGCACCAAGTGCCACAGGCGGGACCCAAAGGAGCCCCTCCGCTGGCGACTCCTCGGGAGGGCCCCACGAGCCCCGCCAAGCCCGGGAAGCAGGAGGACACAGCGCCTCACTCCTCACCCGCGGGGAGCCCAGGCGGCGCCTCCCTACCGGAACCAGCGCTGGCAGGGAGAGAGCGCTGGTGCTGGGCTGTGGCGCCTCCTGGCTAGAGCGGCCCTGGGGCGAACACAGGTCGGTTTCCTGCTGGCCTGGCCTGGCCTGGCCTGGGAGGCTGGAGCCCGGCGCAGGAAGAAGGCAGAGGTGCTACACGGTGGGGCAGCAGCTGCGCCCACTGCGTGAACGGGAAGAAACATTTCCGCTATCCGCCCCTTGCATGACACGCCACAGTGGTCCTGTCAGTCCCCAAAGACACCCAGTAGCGATTCGGGTAACTCCCTGGTGGTCTAGTGGCTAGGATTCGGCGCTTTCACCGCCGCGGCCCGGGTTCGATTCCCGGTCAGGGAACTTCTTTTGCTACGTTGGCCAAGTACCTAAGGACTTCACTCAGGAAGCCCTCAGTGGGACCGGCGCGCGACCTCCACTCCAGATCTTCCAGCTAAACCACATAGCATCTTGCTTCCAGCCACTTCCTTGGGGGAAAAAAAAACTGCAACGCAAAAAAGTTGCAAGCGTCACGAGTCCCTATGGTCCTCACGTGTGCTCGTCACGTGCCGTTTTCCCGGCTTGTCTCCTCCTCCACGCTCTTTCAGAGGGAGGCTCCGCCCCGCCCTTTGAGTCCCTGGCAGACAGCTGCAGGCCCTTGGGTCGCTGTGCTCCTGCTCCTCTCCTTCGGCAGTGTCTCTCCAATCAGTGACTTCAGGACCTTTCCCGCAAGACCGGGGAAGGCTTGTCGTCCCCAGGAGCCTCTCTTGTCCCCTCAGGAACGGACACTCATAGTGGTCTGACCCTCAGAGAGGGCAGAGGTAGAGATCGGTTGGGCTTTTCCTGGCCTGTCAGGCCAGGGCGGCCGCCGGGTCTGGGTGCGATTAGCTTGTCTTCGTGTCGGCTGCCGCTGCCCTCTGCTCCCCCTGGCGGCTCTGGTGGACAACTGGGTCTTGGGTCCGCCTGGCTCCAGAGGGACCGGGTGTGAGAAACCCGTCTGGGAAGAGCAGGGGCCCCTTCTCTCTGCCAGACTGCGTGTGCCCTGCGGGGGCCTGAAAGGGTTCTGATCACCTGTAAAGCTGGAGGCCCATTTCCAGGTGGCTGGCAGGGCAATAAAGCATGTGGAAAGTGGGTCAAAGGGAAGGAAGGGGAAGATTCTCAAGACCTTCGCAGAGTGGGGTGAGTGCTGTCGAAGTCGAAGGCGGCTGCCCTGCGATAACGGACCTCAGACTCGCCCTGTCCTGCCCTTAACCTGGTCTCTGCTCCCTGTGAATTCAAGCAGCCTCGCTTTGGGGCCACCTTCGAATCTTCCTCTCCCCACAGAGAGACAGCAACGGAGCTTCTTTGCAACCTCCCCGCGGAGGCCACGGATGCTGCTGATGGGAATCCTGTGACTGCCGACTCCTTTAGTGGGTGTTGTGAGCACAGGCACACTGCGAACTTCGGAAGCCAGAAAGCTTAAGCACTCTTTGCTCCAGAGCTGAGGAGCCGCCACTGGAGGCCTGATGTGCCTCCACGGAGCTTGTGCGTTTGAAAGAATCGCCTGACTCTTGGTCGGCATCTGCCTTCCACAGTGTCCTGTGCCTGTGAAGGAACGGAAGTTGGTAACTTTTTTTCCAATTTACAAGCAACATGGATATTTATTCCAAACTAAGAGTAACACTTATGCGGAACACTTAAAATAAAAGAGACCAAGGCAAACTGGGGCACCTCCAACCCCTCGAGAAACCAAGCTTTGCAAATGGATGCCACCAGCCTGTAATCCCAGCACTTAGGAAGCTGAGGCAGGAAGATTTCGGTGAGTTCCAGGCCAGCCTGGCTACACAGTGAGTTTAAGACCAGTCTGGACTAAATAGCAAGACCCTGTCTCAAAAAAAAAAAAAAAAAAAAAAAAAAAGTATGCTCCCCAATGACATTTTGACCTTGTGCAACTTCTTTTCACCCTCACAACCGTAGCTGCCATTGTAGTGGAACATTCCAATCCTGCACATGGCCACCAGGGGCGTCTACTCCCTGGCGCCTTTTTTTTTCCCCAAGAATTTATTGGTTCGCCTCCCCACCCTCTTTCTCAGGACTATTTTATGTATGGTCTTTAAGGGACACTTTTTTTTTTTTTTTTTCAGCATTGGGGAATAACCCCAGGGGCCCTTTCCCACTGAGCTACATTCCTGCCTCTCTTTTCCTTTCCATTCTTCCTTCCTTTCTTTCTCCCTGCTTTGTTTTTTAAAGTGTTCCACATGGTCTTACTACGTTGCTTAGGCTGGGCTTTTATTTGCTCTTCTCGGGCATCGGCTTCCAAGGGTGCTGAGAGCATAGGCCTGCACTTCCAGGCAGCTTCTGACTCCCTGGGTTACAAGATAGCTTGTTCCCCTACTTGCGCCAATATGAATTCCGGACAAAGGAGTCATGTAATCTTGTTCCAGTCTGTAACACCCTGTGGCACATTTCTGCATGTCTGAAATTTCTGCTTCCTACATTGCAATTATTCTTAGGTCAAATGAACTTAGTGTCTAAAAAACTTGCATCTCACTATCTCCTAAGCGTCTCTCTGCACTTACACAAAACACAGACTGTGTATACCACCTAGGCAGGGTGCAGGAAAACCGAGATGATCCTCATTGTATCCAATGAGCTATTGTGGTCTACTGATCCAGCTGCACTGCATCACCAGCGCACTTTCTTCTTTAATGTCCGGCGGTGCAGTGTAGCCTCATAGCAGAGCAGAGTTCCTGGAGTCTCTGTAGCCACAGCCGGGGGCATGGAACCTTGTTGCCAACAAAACTGGGAGGCAACGTAAGACCTAGGCCTGCTACACATGTGCTTCTGAAAATTAGATGCCACCAGCTCTAATAACCACATGGCCCCGATTTGCTCTGATACAGCCAGAATGACAGAGAATCGCCAGAGTTTTCAGGGACTGGCAGTGATGGTGTCACATGTGCTTTGTGGCCTCAGAACTGTGTGGTCAAATCGGAAACACAGTGAGTAAACAAGCCCCTGTCAACACACACGCACACGCACACCTACACCGAGGAGATTGCATAGATACTATATGAAATGTGCCATGTTTCCCAGGCGCATACATGTGGGGCGTGAATCACTACACCATTCTTTTTATGGCTGAATAAGACTCCATTGTAGAGATGTTCCACATTTCCTATCCGTTCATCTCTTACCGGGTGTTTGAGATGTCTCCATATTTGGTTATGTCTCAGTTTTTGTGTCTGGTTGGTTTCCAGTTCTCAGCTGTACACTTAGGAGTGGACTGCTGAGGATTATTGAAGCTACTTGTCTAACTTTTGCGAGAACTGTCAACCTGCCTTCCACGCCAGCCGCACCATTTTGCGACTCCCACTGGCAAGGTATGAGGGTTCCGGTTCTCCACACCACTGCCACCACTTGTCATTGTCTAGTTTCTTTCCAAGTTTGTGTTTTATAGTGATCCTAAGGAGTGTGCAGTACTGTTTCATGGTCGTTGTCCTTCTTGTTGTTTGTGGGTTTGTGTGTTTGCAGTACTGGAGGTTCAACCCTGGGCCTTCTCACTCAGCAACATCCCTAGCCTGGCCCCCTTTTCTTCTTTTTCTGTTTTGAGTCAGAGTCCCCCTAAGTCACACAGACAACAGGCTGGCCCTGAACTGAAGGTCCTCCTCCCGCAGCCTTTCAGAGTGCTGGGAAACAGCCCGGTGTCCCCACTCATAGCCATCACCCTGGGTATGATGTGCATTTCCCGGGGGAGAATGATACTGAACACCCTTCCAGGAGCTCTGGGGCATTTGTAAACCTTCTTATCTACATGTCAGACATTTTTTCACTTAAAAATTGGATTATGTGTCTTTTAATTATTGTGCTGTAACAGTCCCTCACATATTCTGGATGTACCATTCTCTTATCAGATTTGAAGGTATTTTCATTCATCCTGCGGGGTGCTGTTCACTTTCATAATCATACCGTTGGAAGCACGAAAGTTTTTCACTTTGGTCAAGAGCTGTTTATCCATTTTTACTTTTTGATGTCTGTGATATTGTATTATGCCCAAGAAGACTACGAAGATTTATGAGGTAAGGGGAAAACCTGTGGTGAGTATTTAAATCTTTTGAAAAAAAATTAGTACCGTGAAAGGCACATTGCCTTTGACCCCTCTCAGTCTACTCCATGTCACTTCCTATACATGTATCCCATTGTTCTTGCCACTCTCTGAAGCGGTTGAGGAAGTCCTCTTCAGTGAATGTCTTTAGTTGTGCTGTTATGGCTACCTCAATGTGCTGAACCTCTTCAAAATGTTTATCGTTCCTGGTCCCTTTGACTTTGCTGCAGAGCCAGAAGTTACAGGTGCCAGATCTGGTGCATAAGGTGGATGAGGATTACACTGTGACGTTTTTGGTTTTTTTTTCTTTTTGGTACCAGGGATCAGATTCAGGACCCTGCACTCGCAAGGCAGGCACGGTGCCGCTGAGGTACATCCCCCGCCCCAACACCGTAACATTTTTGCAGCTTTCTTGTTGGATGGCACTTGGCAACAGCATTCACCACATTTCTGAGCACACCTCGTCAAGGCTTCTCACAAAAGAAGACTTCCAGAACTGCTTCAGAACATGGCAGCAAGGATGGGATAAGTGTGTTTGAAGTGAGCAGGAGTACTCTGAGGGAAATGAACGGCAATGTGTTCTTACTGTAAGAAGTTTTTAAAATTTAAAAAATTGCTATGTATTTGTCCACCCTGTATATATCTATGGTTTGTTTTGAGCATTGCAGTGGTCACATTTAGGCATGTGATGCATTTTGGTTTCAGTATGTGGTGTAAGCAGTGTTCTAACTTGGTTCTTTTGCATGTGGCTATGTACTTGCCCAAGCACCACCTTAGAGAGAGAAGATGCCTTTCCTCATAGAATTGTTATGTCACCCTCATTGAAAAACCAAGCGATTTTAAGCAAAAACTTCACTTCTGGGCTTTCAGTGTTATTCCACTGACACATGTGTTCAACCTTCTGCCAGAACCACCACTATCCTGACCACTGTAGAAGTGTAGTGAGTTGTCAAATCAGAGAGTAGTACTTCCCTTAAAAGAGTGGCTTTTCAAGATTTTTAAAATCTATTTTGGACCTCTGGAATTTCAAGATACATTTTAGGATGACCTCGTCCATTCCCGTCCTAAGTTCCAAGTTTCATTGAATCTGCAGGCATGTGGAGGTCCATTGTGATCTTAACCACATCTAGTCTTCCTATCCATGAGGAGTAGATGTCTCTCCATCTTTTTATCTTTTTATGTTTTATGATTTTAAGAAGGTTTTGCAGTTTTTATCACAGGTTTCCACTTCTCGCTTTTAATTTATTCCAGAGCACTCGTTTTCATTTTTGAAAGTACTGTAAGTGGGATTACTGAATTTATTGTTGGATTGTTCATTGCTAGTGCCTAGAGACACAACTGACTTCTGCATAGCGATCTGTGATCCTGCAACCTTCCTGAAGCCACCTGTTTTATATATATTTTGGGAGGGATTCCTTAAAAATCAATAAATCTTCACACAAATACATTTTACCTCTTCTTTTGCAGTACGGCTGTCTTTTACTCCTTCTTCTTGCCCTATGCCTGGCTAAAGCCTCCATTGTAAGGTGGAAGAGAAAGATAGGAAGGTTCACAGAAAAGGTTATAGCACCCATCACACACAGCATAGACCATACCATTCAAAAGGAGCAACAGAATACCCACTGTTATTCTTCCTTCCTTTCTTTTTCTTTGTTTCTTTGTTTCTTTTTTAAAGGGTCTTGCTATGTAGTTTGGGCTGGCCTCAAACTCGGCAAGATCCTCCTGTCTCAGCCTCCCAAGCCCTGGGATTACAGGCATTGCACAAACACACCTGGCCCATTTTACTAAATGGCTATAAAGAAATAGAAGCCTAACACTGCAACCTCTCCCTTTGTTACCATAGAAACCAATGACAGCCATTATGCAAAGCTCCAGATCTACTAAAATTCAAAGAGAGAACTCTCCCCTTTTCAATCTTTTACTGCAATCACTGCCAGTTAGGAGTGGAGACTCCATACAGTGGGGGCCTGCTGCATCCCAAACTGTCTCTGCGCAGCAGTCAGCACCACGGCCAGCGCCTATGCAGACACACACACACACACACACACACACACACACACACCCGGTCCCACTCCTCTGAGAAGCCAAAGAAGCCAGAGCTGTGTGTGCAAAGCAAAGAGCAGCAGCATCTCACAAGCGAACGTGTTCGATTTTTGCCACTTTGGGCTTCCAGGATATCTGAGAGACTAAAGCAGAATGAAAAGGGTAGAGAAGAGAGTAAGATCATGTGTAGCTTTCCCAGGATGCCACTTAAGTTGTACCAAATATTCAGAGTGCAGACAAACATGAATTCACATGCGAAAATATCCCCAAAGAGGTGAACTGTCAGAAACCATACATTCAGGGCTTAGGGGGTACAAAGTACTCCACGGTGTACAAGAGAATGCAGGAAAAATAACCCTATACATGTTAGAAACATGACTTGGTCCCTGCTGTCCACGGAGCAATTCAGAAGAAATCAGCAATCTTAGAAATAAGCAGATATTTACATCTTCCACTTGCATTTTCAGAATTTTATCTCAGAGAAACACAACGGGGAGGACAAGTGAATATATGAATACATCAGGTGTTTCCCCGACAGCCCCGGCTGTAGTAATAAATGCTCCGGTCAGGGCTGAGGATGTAGCTCCGTGTTGGAGGAGCTGCCTAACAAGCACAAGGCCCTGGGTTCAATCACTACCCCTGTGCCAAAAGAAAGAAAACAAACAAACAAACAAACAAATAAAATCTCTAAAAAACCCAAGAAAGGATAGAAGGAAGGAAGGAAGCAAGGATAAATACTGGGTCCAAATTTATGGTCACCATTTAGGGACTGTTTAAATAGTATACCCTCCTAGCACGAAGAAATATACAACTATTGTTACGTTTGCTGCAGATAGTAAGAATACTGCTGCTATCACCACCACCACCACCATTAATAATAATAATAATGATAATGATAATACTAGCTAATGCCCATGGAGCTCTTTCTATGGAACAGCCCTGGGGGTCCTGGTTTTACCTGCACATCACACTTACACTTGGCACAAGCCACGCAGAAAGCACTCCTACTGGCCCATTGTACAATGTGGAAATGGAGGCAGCGAGAACTTCAGTGACGTCTCCACAGTCTCCCCCTGGCCAGGGAGGTTTTCCACTCCAACCTGTCCCTTCACTGCAGAAGACTGCAAGGTCATCTTGTTCTTCCTGCTAGCAAGTGTCACCTACTTGGAGATGTGCACCTTTGAAAGCCAGCGCAGCGGAGAGTGAGGTGTGCCTTGCCTGTGGGACATGTGTGTGTTCTGGGGCTCTGAATCTGAGTTTTTTGCAGAAGGGTACCAGTGCCTCAGCCTGTGGGACTCAGTACACAGAGAGCAGGGTAAACCCAGAGAGCTGAAGAGGAGGAGAGCCAAGTCGGCAAACTGGATGGAGTTGGAGGGACAGACAACAGACAGACCCACACAGATGGACACAGGCCCATCTGGGAGGCATGCGTGGGCCAGCTATGTCAGAAATGGGGATTCAGTGTGTCAAAGTCAGTGAGTTCCACTTTCCTTGTGAGGTTCAATGGAGCAGAGAATGCAAGCTCTCCAAGGGGCCAGGTATGCCAAAGATGTGTTTGTCTTGGGCACGATTCTGTGGCTTCAGAGATCTGTCTCAGGTGAGAGAACATTGGCAGATGCAAACAAGAATAAGGTGGAGACAAGAGAGGAAGAATGATATGAGAAATATTATGAGAAAGAATAAATTATGAGGATATTTATGAGAATAAATTATGAGAAAGAATAATATGGAGACAGGTATCAGCATGCTGAGGGAGAATGGTCATTGGACTGTCTGAATTCAACAAAGGCAAAATGCAGTTCATAGCCAGAAAGAAGAGGAACAATGTCTGGGACCAGCCACTTCCCCCCTCCCACCAGCTAAGCTGCTGACACAAAGCAAGCAGGATTCTTCCAGCCAGTCTTCTCTGGAGCCCGTCCAGCAGAAAGAGCTGAAACTTACTGGAAGACTTTGAAGCAGCTTGGCAGTGTAGCTGCCAAACCTAAGCAACGGAGCAAGTGTGGGTCATGCCCAGCGGGACTTTCTCTCAAATCTGCCCTCTCCCGGCAAGAGAATGTATAAAATGCTTGTTGTGCCAGCAAGAGCGGGGCAAAAGGCTCGTGCCTGAGTTGGGATACACGGTGGAGTATTAATCCTCATACCTCCCACTGAAGTCAAACTAAGGACTCACAAGGACACCTCCACCCTCTGGCAAAAGAGGAGTGACAGAAATCTGAGTCACCCTCTCCTGCCCGAAACCGCCCTCCCCCCTCCCGCCAAGGAAAAGAATCCGACAGAAGACGCGAAAAGACAGTTTTCTCTCATTTCTGTCACCCTAGAAACGAGGCAACCAAGAACAGCGCCGCCTGAGAGAGGAGCACCCACCGCGGTGAGCCTTCCCACTGTCGGGCTCACTGTCCGCGGACAGCTCCAGTCTGGGCACCAGGAGGGCTGCTGAGGGTGACTGCCCGCACTGGGGACACGACACGGGGCCCAGTGTCCCTGGAGAGCAAGGCAGCCAGTGTCCGCCGGACAAGCTCCAGCGACCGGCAAGGTGGGCAGAAAGAAAGTCCAGGCATATGGAAAGGCTCACCACCATGTACTCGTACTCAGCAAAGAATGGCCAGCCTTTGCGTGTGAAAAACCAAACCAAACCACAACAACCCCTGTCTTGCGTCAAGAAAAGAAACTACTGAACGCCGTAAGGCACAGAACCCGGTGCTCACACGTGGCTGGAAAGAATAAGAAAACAGCTTCCTTCCACAGCCCTTGTCACTCACACCCGAGGAAGGACGCGAACTACCGGCCTCCTGGGGTGGTTGGGGAGGAAGCAAGGTACTAACTAACTACAAAGGCCACAGAAACCGGCTCGTTTCTCTGCTCTCGACTCTCCGAGGAGCCGGGGGATCCATTCCTGCAACGCTAGGCGGAGCCACCCCTTCTACAGGACGGATGTGCCGCTCCACAGTTTCGGAGACCCCGAGACCTAAGCCCGAGCCTCGCGCTCGCCGCAGCCGCAGCCGCGCGTGGGCCCGGACGTCCCGAGGCCGGAAGACCAGCGAGCACGCTCGCCCGACCCCGCGCCACAAGCCCGTGTCTCGGCCTCGCGGCCGCGCCACCCCCAACTGGGCCGCCCGGGCCCGAGAGCTGGAGGCCCGGAGGCTGCGCCGAGCGCGCTCGGTCCTCCAGCCCCGCCTCCCCGAGCCCGCGCCGCGCTCCGTGCTCCCCTCGCAGTAGCCCGCACGAGCGTCTGTCACGTCGCGCGGTGCCAGCAGGAGGAGGGCGAGACGCGGAGCCGGCCCCGAGGACACAGCGGCGCGGGACCGAGCTCCAGCCCAGCCCGGCGCGGGCATCGCACTGCGCTCACGTCGAAGGCGCGCGCCGCCAGCAACACTCAGCGGGCCCGTGGCTCGCCGTGATCGTATAGTGGTTAGTACTCTGCGTTGTGGCCGCAGCAACCTCGGTTCGAATCCGAGTCACGGCACTCCTCATGGCCCGACCTGAAGTTCACCTTTTGTTTCCTCCTTCCCTACTCTGATGTTCGGTGCTCCCCTTGTCTTTGCTGTGCCTGTTGTACCCACAAATTGAGTAATAGGAAAATAAGAACCTAATTTTGAGCACAAGACATCAGAAAATAGATCTACATTTGGTGTTAGTAGAACACTAACTCCAACATAAGCTGTTCTCACATGGGGATAGCTTTCTGTTTGCACTGAGGCAAACGCCTAGCACATGCATTGTGCATTTCAACTTCCAACAGTTTTTCTGGTGTCCACATTTTTCCCCTGGTACCTTGGGGTGCTCTCCCACTGAGCTACACCCCCAAGTTTTGTTTAATTGTGTTTTGAGATAGGGTCTTTAAAAATTGACCTGGTAGGACTGCAACTCTCAATCCTCCTGCCTGGGCCTCCCTTAGAGAAAAATCCCTTAAGGGTTACTGGAGTGGAGAGAGAAGGAGAAGGAGGGAGGAAGGAGGGCGATGGGGGGAGGTCGGAAATGAGTCAACCAGAATCTGCTTGCAGATGAGGGAAGCAGCTGAGAAAAGGCCTGGAACACAGGTGGACAGAAGTAGTAAGACCCTCGCTCTGGTCTGTCACCTGCTGCCTGTGTTCTGTGGGACCATCGTGTCCAAAGAAGGGTGTCACCAGGAAGATTGTAATTAGGATAAGGGAAAATGAGCTACAGGATTTGGGAACTGTTCCCCTAGTTTAGTTTTATGCCTCTTGATTGCTCCTTCCAAGAGATTTGAGTTTGAGGGGCATAAGGTGTGGCTGTGTCAGAGACAAGATGTGATTAAATGTCACCCCAAAACGTGCAAGATTTTTCTCCTCTACCCTTCCCCTCAAATCTAGCATAGTTTTACACTAAATACCAATAACATTTTGAGTTTTTTTAACTCTCTTTTGAGGATAAATGGTTTATTCAATTTCAAAATTTTATATATTTTAGTTATAAAATGATGTGACACTACTTTGGAACATCAAAATGGTTTTATTCACTTATTTGTTTTTAGGTCCTCTTGGCAACCTGAGAAATTCATAAATTATGAACCGTTAAATATATTTTCTTGATTTTGGACATTTCTATACAATCAGGAATCGGGGTTGGTGCAGGTGGGAGTAGTAGTCCTGATGTATTTTTTTATTTTTCTTTTTGGTACTGTGGATCAAACTCAGGACCTTGAGCTTGCAAGAAAGGCAACAGAACCACTGAGCTAAATCGCCATTCCAGTCCTGATTTACACAAAGGAAAAAGATGTGTAAGTGACTTATGGAGTGGAGCAGAGTTTTAAACAACTTTAGCATTCCCAAACATTTCTTACTGCTTGATGAAGAAAATTCTTTGATTTCCTTCTTTCCCCAGTCATGGCCTGTGAGTTGCTTCCTTCCTGCTCAGTTCACTCTTCTTTCCCTTCTTGGTAGGGCAGACAGCTGGCGGTCAGTGTGCTGAGGGCGAATTTCCTTTGCTGAGAAGCAAACACAAGTGTAGGGGTAAAAGAAGCAAAAGGTGAACTTCAGGTCGGGCCATGAGGAGTGCCGTGACTCGGATTCGAACCGAGGTTGCTGCGGCCACAACGCAGAGTACTAACCACTATACGATCACGGCGAGCCACGGGCCCGCTGAGTGTTGCTGGCGGCGCGCGCCTTCGACGTGAGCGCAGTGCGATGCCCGCGCCGGGCTGGGCTGGAGCTCGGTCCCGCGCCGCTGTGTCCTCGGGGCCGGCTCCGCGTCTCGCCCTCCTCCTGCTGGCACCGCGCGACGTGACAGACGCTCGTGCGGGCTACTGCGAGGGGAGCACGGAGCGCGGCGCGGGCTCGGGGAGGCGGGGCTGGAGGACCGAGCGCGCTCGGCGCAGCCTCCGGGCCTCCAGCTCTCGGGCCCGGGCGGCCCAGTTGGGGGTGGCGCGGCCGCGAGGCCGAGACACGGGCTTGTGGCGCGGGGTCGGGCGAGCGTGCTCGCTGGTCTTCCGGCCTCGGGACGTCCGGGCCCACGCGCGGCTGCGGCTGCGGCGAGCGCGAGGCTCGGGCTTAGGTCTCGGGGTCTCCGAAACTGTGGAGCGGCACATCCGTCCTGTAGAAGGGGTGGCTCCGCCTAGCGTTGCAGGAATGGATCCCCCGGCTCCTCGGAGAGTCGAGAGCAGAGAAACGAGCCGGTTTCTGTGGCCTTTGTAGTTAGTTAGTACCTTGCTTCCTCCCCAACCACCCCAGGAGGCCGGTAGTTCGCGTCCTTCCTCGGGTGTGAGTGACAAGGGCTGTGGAAGGAAGCTGTTTTCTTATTCTTTCCAGCCACGTGTGAGCACCGGGTTCTGTGCCTTACGGCGTTCAGTAGTTTCTTTTCTTGACGCAAGACAGGGGTTGTTGTGGTTTGGTTTGGTTTTTCACACGCAAAGGCTGGCCATTCTTTGCTGAGTACGAGTACATGGTGGTGAGCCTTTCCATATGCCTGGACTTTCTTTCTGCCCACCTTGCCGGTCGCTGGAGCTTGTCCGGCGGACACTGGCTGCCTTGCTCTCCAGGGACACTGGGCCCCGTGTCGTGTCCCCAGTGCGGGCAGTCACCCTCAGCAGCCCTCCTGGTGCCCAGACTGGAGCTGTCCGCGGACAGTGAGCCCGACAGTGGGAAGGCTCACCGCGGTGGGTGCTCCTCTCTCAGGCGGCGCTGTTCTTGGTTGCCTCGTTTCTAGGGTGACAGAAATGAGAGAAAACTGTCTTTTCGCGTCTTCTGTCGGATTCTTTTCCTTGGCGGGAGGGGGGAGGGCGGTTTCGGGCAGGAGAGGGTGACTCAGATTTCTGTCACTCCTCTTTTGCCAGAGGGTGGAGGTGTCCTTGTGAGTCCTTAGTTTGACTTCAGTGGGAGGTATGAGGATTAATACTCCACCGTGTATCCCAACTCAGGCACGAGCCTTTTGCCCCGCTCTTGCTGGCACAACAAGCATTTTATACATTCTCTTGCCGGGAGAGGGCAGATTTGAGAGAAAGTCCCGCTGGGCATGACCCACACTTGCTCCGTTGCTTAGGTTTGGCAGCTACACTGCCAAGCTGCTTCAAAGTCTTCCAGTAAGTTTCAGCTCTTTCTGCTGGACGGGCTCCAGAGAAGACTGGCTGGAAGAATCCTGCTTGCTTTGTGTCAGCAGCTTAGCTGGTGGGAGGGGGGAAGTGGCTGGTCCCAGACATTGTTCCTCTTCTTTCTGGCTATGAACTGCATTTTGCCTTTGTTGAATTCAGACAGTCCAATGACCATTCTCCCTCAGCATGCTGATACCTGTCTCCATATTATTCTTTCTCATAATTTATTCTCATAAATATCCTCATAATTTATTCTTTCTCATAATATTTCTCATATCATTCTTCCTCTCTTGTCTCCACCTTATTCTTGTTTGCATCTGCCAATGTTCTCTCACCTGAGACAGATCTCTGAAGCCACAGAATCGTGCCCAAGACAAACACATCTTTGGCATACCTGGCCCCTTGGAGAGCTTGCATTCTCTGCTCCATTGAACCTCACAAGGAAAGTGGAACTCACTGACTTTGACACACTGAATCCCCATTTCTGACATAGCTGGCCCACGCATGCCTCCCAGATGGGCCTGTGTCCATCTGTGTGGGTCTGTCTGTTGTCTGTCCCTCCAACTCCATCCAGTTTGCCGACTTGGCTCTCCTCCTCTTCAGCTCTCTGGGTTTACCCTGCTCTCTGTGTACTGAGTCCCACAGGCTGAGGCACTGGTACCCTTCTGCAAAAAACTCAGATTCAGAGCCCCAGAACACACACATGTCCCACAGGCAAGGCACACCTCACTCTCCGCTGCGCTGGCTTTCAAAGGTGCACATCTCCAAGTAGGTGACACTTGCTAGCAGGAAGAACAAGATGACCTTGCAGTCTTCTGCAGTGAAGGGACAGGTTGGAGTGGAAAACCTCCCTGGCCAGGGGGAGACTGTGGAGACGTCACTGAAGTTCTCGCTGCCTCCATTTCCACATTGTACAATGGGCCAGTAGGAGTGCTTTCTGCGTGGCTTGTGCCAAGTGTAAGTGTGATGTGCAGGTAAAACCAGGACCCCCAGGGCTGTTCCATAGAAAGAGCTCCATGGGCATTAGCTAGTATTATCATTATCATTATTATTATTATTAATGGTGGTGGTGGTGGTGATAGCAGCAGTATTCTTACTATCTGCAGCAAACGTAACAATAGTTGTATATTTCTTCGTGCTAGGAGGGTATACTATTTAAACAGTCCCTAAATGGTGACCATAAATTTGGACCCAGTATTTATCCTTGCTTCCTTCCTTCCTTCTATCCTTTCTTGGGTTTTTTAGAGATTTTATTTGTTTGTTTGTTTGTTTGTTTTCTTTCTTTTGGCACAGGGGTAGTGATTGAACCCAGGGCCTTGTGCTTGTTAGGCAGCTCCTCCAACACGGAGCTACATCCTCAGCCCTGACCGGAGCATTTATTACTACAGCCGGGGCTGTCGGGGAAACACCTGATGTATTCATATATTCACTTGTCCTCCCCGTTGTGTTTCTCTGAGATAAAATTCTGAAAATGCAAGTGGAAGATGTAAATATCTGCTTATTTCTAAGATTGCTGATTTCTTCTGAATTGCTCCGTGGACAGCAGGGACCAAGTCATGTTTCTAACATGTATAGGGTTATTTTTCCTGCATTCTCTTGTACACCGTGGAGTACTTTGTACCCCCTAAGCCCTGAATGTATGGTTTCTGACAGTTCACCTCTTTGGGGATATTTTCGCATGTGAATTCATGTTTGTCTGCACTCTGAATATTTGGTACAACTTAAGTGGCATCCTGGGAAAGCTACACATGATCTTACTCTCTTCTCTACCCTTTTCATTCTGCTTTAGTCTCTCAGATATCCTGGAAGCCCAAAGTGGCAAAAATCGAACACGTTCGCTTGTGAGATGCTGCTGCTCTTTGCTTTGCACACACAGCTCTGGCTTCTTTGGCTTCTCAGAGGAGTGGGACCGTGTGTGTGTGTGTGTGTGTGTGTGTGTGTGTGTGTGTGTCTGCATAGGCGCTGGCCGTGGTGCTGACTGCTGCGCAGAGACAGTTTGGGATGCAGCAGGCCCCCACTGTATGGAGTCTCCACTCCTAACTGGCAGTGATTGCAGTAAAAGATTGAAAAGGGGAGAGTTCTCTCTTTGAATTTTAGTAGATCTGGAGCTTTGCATAATGGCTGTCATTGGTTTCTATGGTAACAAAGGGAGAGGTTGCAGTGTTAGGCTTCTATTTCTTTATAGCCATTTAGTAAAATGGGCCAGGTGTGTTTGTGCAATGCCTGTAATCCCAGGGCTTGGGAGGCTGAGACAGGAGGATCTTGCCGAGTTTGAGGCCAGCCCAAACTACATAGCAAGACCCTTTAAAAAAGAAACAAAGAAACAAAGAAAAAGAAAGGAAGGAAGAATAACAGTGGGTATTCTGTTGCTCCTTTTGAATGGTATGGTCTATGCTGTGTGTGATGGGTGCTATAACCTTTTCTGTGAACCTTCCTATCTTTCTCTTCCACCTTACAATGGAGGCTTTAGCCAGGCATAGGGCAAGAAGAAGGAGTAAAAGACAGCCGTACTGCAAAAGAAGAGGTAAAATGTATTTGTGTGAAGATTTATTGATTTTTAAGGAATCCCTCCCAAAATATATATAAAACAGGTGGCTTCAGGAAGGTTGCAGGATCACAGATCGCTATGCAGAAGTCAGTTGTGTCTCTAGGCACTAGCAATGAACAATCCAACAATAAATTCAGTAATCCCACTTACAGTACTTTCAAAAATGAAAACGAGTGCTCTGGAATAAATTAAAAGCGAGAAGTGGAAACCTGTGATAAAAACTGCAAAACCTTCTTAAAATCATAAAACATAAAAAGATAAAAAGATGGAGAGACATCTACTCCTCATGGATAGGAAGACTAGATGTGGTTAAGATCACAATGGACCTCCACATGCCTGCAGATTCAATGAAACTTGGAACTTAGGACGGGAATGGACGAGGTCATCCTAAAATGTATCTTGAAATTCCAGAGGTCCAAAATAGATTTTAAAAATCTTGAAAAGCCACTCTTTTAAGGGAAGTACTACTCTCTGATTTGACAACTCACTACACTTCTACAGTGGTCAGGATAGTGGTGGTTCTGGCAGAAGGTTGAACACATGTGTCAGTGGAATAACACTGAAAGCCCAGAAGTGAAGTTTTTGCTTAAAATCGCTTGGTTTTTCAATGAGGGTGACATAACAATTCTATGAGGAAAGGCATCTTCTCTCTCTAAGGTGGTGCTTGGGCAAGTACATAGCCACATGCAAAAGAACCAAGTTAGAACACTGCTTACACCACATACTGAAACCAAAATGCATCACATGCCTAAATGTGACCACTGCAATGCTCAAAACAAACCATAGATATATACAGGGTGGACAAATACATAGCAATTTTTTAAATTTTAAAAACTTCTTACAGTAAGAACACATTGCCGTTCATTTCCCTCAGAGTACTCCTGCTCACTTCAAACACACTTATCCCATCCTTGCTGCCATGTTCTGAAGCAGTTCTGGAAGTCTTCTTTTGTGAGAAGCCTTGACGAGGTGTGCTCAGAAATGTGGTGAATGCTGTTGCCAAGTGCCATCCAACAAGAAAGCTGCAAAAATGTTACGGTGTTGGGGCGGGGGATGTACCTCAGCGGCACCGTGCCTGCCTTGCGAGTGCAGGGTCCTGAATCTGATCCCTGGTACCAAAAAGAAAAAAAAACCAAAAACGTCACAGTGTAATCCTCATCCACCTTATGCACCAGATCTGGCACCTGTAACTTCTGGCTCTGCAGCAAAGTCAAAGGGACCAGGAACGATAAACATTTTGAAGAGGTTCAGCACATTGAGGTAGCCATAACAGCACAACTAAAGACATTCACTGAAGAGGACTTCCTCAACCGCTTCAGAGAGTGGCAAGAACAATGGGATACATGTATAGGAAGTGACATGGAGTAGACTGAGAGGGGTCAAAGGCAATGTGCCTTTCACGGTACTAATTTTTTTTCAAAAGATTTAAATACTCACCACAGGTTTTCCCCTTACCTCATAAATCTTCGTAGTCTTCTTGGGCATAATACAATATCACAGACATCAAAAAGTAAAAATGGATAAACAGCTCTTGACCAAAGTGAAAAACTTTCGTGCTTCCAACGGTATGATTATGAAAGTGAACAGCACCCCGCAGGATGAATGAAAATACCTTCAAATCTGATAAGAGAATGGTACATCCAGAATATGTGAGGGACTGTTACAGCACAATAATTAAAAGACACATAATCCAATTTTTAAGTGAAAAAATGTCTGACATGTAGATAAGAAGGTTTACAAATGCCCCAGAGCTCCTGGAAGGGTGTTCAGTATCATTCTCCCCCGGGAAATGCACATCATACCCAGGGTGATGGCTATGAGTGGGGACACCGGGCTGTTTCCCAGCACTCTGAAAGGCTGCGGGAGGAGGACCTTCAGTTCAGGGCCAGCCTGTTGTCTGTGTGACTTAGGGGGACTCTGACTCAAAACAGAAAAAGAAGAAAAGGGGGCCAGGCTAGGGATGTTGCTGAGTGAGAAGGCCCAGGGTTGAACCTCCAGTACTGCAAACACACAAACCCACAAACAACAAGAAGGACAACGACCATGAAACAGTACTGCACACTCCTTAGGATCACTATAAAACACAAACTTGGAAAGAAACTAGACAATGACAAGTGGTGGCAGTGGTGTGGAGAACCGGAACCCTCATACCTTGCCAGTGGGAGTCGCAAAATGGTGCGGCTGGCGTGGAAGGCAGGTTGACAGTTCTCGCAAAAGTTAGACAAGTAGCTTCAATAATCCTCAGCAGTCCACTCCTAAGTGTACAGCTGAGAACTGGAAACCAACCAGACACAAAAACTGAGACATAACCAAATATGGAGACATCTCAAACACCCGGTAAGAGATGAACGGATAGGAAATGTGGAACATCTCTACAATGGAGTCTTATTCAGCCATAAAAAGAATGGTGTAGTGATTCACGCCCCACATGTATGCGCCTGGGAAACATGGCACATTTCATATAGTATCTATGCAATCTCCTCGGTGTAGGTGTGCGTGTGCGTGTGTGTTGACAGGGGCTTGTTTACTCACTGTGTTTCCGATTTGACCACACAGTTCTGAGGCCACAAAGCACATGTGACACCATCACTGCCAGTCCCTGAAAACTCTGGCGATTCTCTGTCATTCTGGCTGTATCAGAGCAAATCGGGGCCATGTGGTTATTAGAGCTGGTGGCATCTAATTTTCAGAAGCACATGTGTAGCAGGCCTAGGTCTTACGTTGCCTCCCAGTTTTGTTGGCAACAAGGTTCCATGCCCCCGGCTGTGGCTACAGAGACTCCAGGAACTCTGCTCTGCTATGAGGCTACACTGCACCGCCGGACATTAAAGAAGAAAGTGCGCTGGTGATGCAGTGCAGCTGGATCAGTAGACCACAATAGCTCATTGGATACAATGAGGATCATCTCGGTTTTCCTGCACCCTGCCTAGGTGGTATACACAGTCTGTGTTTTGTGTAAGTGCAGAGAGACGCTTAGGAGATAGTGAGATGCAAGTTTTTTAGACACTAAGTTCATTTGACCTAAGAATAATTGCAATGTAGGAAGCAGAAATTTCAGACATGCAGAAATGTGCCACAGGGTGTTACAGACTGGAACAAGATTACATGACTCCTTTGTCCGGAATTCATATTGGCGCAAGTAGGGGAACAAGCTATCTTGTAACCCAGGGAGTCAGAAGCTGCCTGGAAGTGCAGGCCTATGCTCTCAGCACCCTTGGAAGCCGATGCCCGAGAAGAGCAAATAAAAGCCCAGCCTAAGCAACGTAGTAAGACCATGTGGAACACTTTAAAAAACAAAGCAGGGAGAAAGAAAGGAAGGAAGAATGGAAAGGAAAAGAGAGGCAGGAATGTAGCTCAGTGGGAAAGGGCCCCTGGGGTTATTCCCCAATGCTGAAAAAAAAAAAAAAAAAGTGTCCCTTAAAGACCATACATAAAATAGTCCTGAGAAAGAGGGTGGGGAGGCGAACCAATAAATTCTTGGGGAAAAAAAAAGGCGCCAGGGAGTAGACGCCCCTGGTGGCCATGTGCAGGATTGGAATGTTCCACTACAATGGCAGCTACGGTTGTGAGGGTGAAAAGAAGTTGCACAAGGTCAAAATGTCATTGGGGAGCATACTTTTTTTTTTTTTTTTTTTTTTTTTTGAGACAGGGTCTTGCTATTTAGTCCAGACTGGTCTTAAACTCACTGTGTAGCCAGGCTGGCCTGGAACTCACCGAAATCTTCCTGCCTCAGCTTCCTAAGTGCTGGGATTACAGGCTGGTGGCATCCATTTGCAAAGCTTGGTTTCTCGAGGGGTTGGAGGTGCCCCAGTTTGCCTTGGTCTCTTTTATTTTAAGTGTTCCGCATAAGTGTTACTCTTAGTTTGGAATAAATATCCATGTTGCTTGTAAATTGGAAAAAAAGTTACCAACTTCCGTTCCTTCACAGGCACAGGACACTGTGGAAGGCAGATGCCGACCAAGAGTCAGGCGATTCTTTCAAACGCACAAGCTCCGTGGAGGCACATCAGGCCTCCAGTGGCGGCTCCTCAGCTCTGGAGCAAAGAGTGCTTAAGCTTTCTGGCTTCCGAAGTTCGCAGTGTGCCTGTGCTCACAACACCCACTAAAGGAGTCGGCAGTCACAGGATTCCCATCAGCAGCATCCGTGGCCTCCGCGGGGAGGTTGCAAAGAAGCTCCGTTGCTGTCTCTCTGTGGGGAGAGGAAGATTCGAAGGTGGCCCCAAAGCGAGGCTGCTTGAATTCACAGGGAGCAGAGACCAGGTTAAGGGCAGGACAGGGCGAGTCTGAGGTCCGTTATCGCAGGGCAGCCGCCTTCGACTTCGACAGCACTCACCCCACTCTGCGAAGGTCTTGAGAATCTTCCCCTTCCTTCCCTTTGACCCACTTTCCACATGCTTTATTGCCCTGCCAGCCACCTGGAAATGGGCCTCCAGCTTTACAGGTGATCAGAACCCTTTCAGGCCCCCGCAGGGCACACGCAGTCTGGCAGAGAGAAGGGGCCCCTGCTCTTCCCAGACGGGTTTCTCACACCCGGTCCCTCTGGAGCCAGGCGGACCCAAGACCCAGTTGTCCACCAGAGCCGCCAGGGGGAGCAGAGGGCAGCGGCAGCCGACACGAAGACAAGCTAATCGCACCCAGACCCGGCGGCCGCCCTGGCCTGACAGGCCAGGAAAAGCCCAACCGATCTCTACCTCTGCCCTCTCTGAGGGTCAGACCACTATGAGTGTCCGTTCCTGAGGGGACAAGAGAGGCTCCTGGGGACGACAAGCCTTCCCCGGTCTTGCGGGAAAGGTCCTGAAGTCACTGATTGGAGAGACACTGCCGAAGGAGAGGAGCAGGAGCACAGCGACCCAAGGGCCTGCAGCTGTCTGCCAGGGACTCAAAGGGCGGGGCGGAGCCTCCCTCTGAAAGAGCGTGGAGGAGGAGACAAGCCGGGAAAACGGCACGTGACGAGCACACGTGAGGACCATAGGGACTCGTGACGCTTGCAACTTTTTTGCGTTGCAGTTTTTTTTTCCCCCAAGGAAGTGGCTGGAAGCAAGATGCTATGTGGTTTAGCTGGAAGATCTGGAGTGGAGGTCGCGCGCCGGTCCCACTGAGGGCTTCCTGAGTGAAGTCCTTAGGTACTTGGCCAACGTAGCAAAAGAAGTTCCCTGACCGGGAATCGAACCCGGGCCGCGGCGGTGAAAGCGCCGAATCCTAGCCACTAGACCACCAGGGAGTTACCCGAATCGCTACTGGGTGTCTTTGGGGACTGACAGGACCACTGTGGCGTGTCATGCAAGGGGCGGATAGCGGAAATGTTTCTTCCCGTTCACGCAGTGGGCGCAGCTGCTGCCCCACCGTGTAGCACCTCTGCCTTCTTCCTGCGCCGGGCTCCAGCCTCCCAGGCCAGGCCAGGCCAGGCCAGCAGGAAACCGACCTGTGTTCGCCCCAGGGCCGCTCTAGCCAGGAGGCGCCACAGCCCAGCACCAGCGCTCTCTCCCTGCCAGCGCTGGTTCCGGTAGGGAGGCGCCGCCTGGGCTCCCCGCGGGTGAGGAGTGAGGCGCTGTGTCCTCCTGCTTCCCGGGCTTGGCGGGGCTCGTGGGGCCCTCCCGAGGAGTCGCCAGCGGAGGGGCTCCTTTGGGTCCCGCCTGTGGCACTTGGTGCGGGCGTGGCCCTTCATCTAGGCGTCTACCCTCGAGCTCCAGCTGCGCAGTGAGGTCGCTTTGTTTCCGTGTGTGTGTGTGTTTTCCTGGCTCGCAAATCAACCTGTTGTGCAACTGCACTCGGAGTGGGAAGAAGACAACCGGGTTCCATAGGAAAGGCCTTCGTGGTTTCCAGACTCATCACACCTGTCAGCTTGTAGAGATTTAGGCGATCGGTGAAAGAGGTCGAGCGTTCCCCGATCTGAAGCTAAAGCACCTCGTGCTAAGATCATTTTTCTTACACATAGTCCCCTCTTGTAGAAGGTGACAGCTCCTGGACCAAGAAGGTGGTAATGAAACGCTGTAAAGAAGAGACAGAAAAAATTTTTTTCTTGCACTCCCAAATATCAGGAAATAGGAGATTCCTCAGCGTACTAGGAAAGCCAAAACACACTCACCAGCTACACTGAATCTCACGGACCTCCAAATAAGTAATGGGCTTGGTGTGGTGGCACGCAGTAGTAATGACAGCACTGTGGGAAACTGAGGCAGGGGGACCACAAGTTCAAGTCCAGCCTGGGCAATCTGGTGACCAGGCAAGACTCTGTCTCTAAATAAAATGAAGTAGAGGAGTCAGTAGCGCTTCCCTTCCGTGGTCGGGAGAACCCTGCCTCGCTGTGGGCTTTCTGCAATGGCGGGAAGGCGGGCGGACTTCTGTCAGAAGTAAACCAAGATTTCATTGCCAGTATGGAAAGTCCGTCAGACTCGGCTGTGATTTTACCAAGCACTCCACAGGCCCGTGCGAATCCACCATCTCCCCATACAAATAGTTCACGGAGAGTGCCCATGAGTGCAACACTTAAAGAAACATTAAGGAAAACAAGGTGTTCATTTAATTCCTGTTGCAATGTAGTAAAAACGTCCTAAAATAGAGAATGAAGAAAATGATGAGACCTTTTCAGAGAAACCAGCATCTTCAACGGAAGACAACTGTTTGGAATTTCAAGAAAGTTTTAAACACATAGATAGTGAATCTGAAGAAAATACACACTTGAAAAATACTCTCAAAAATATCAGTGCATGTGAATCTAATTCACTTGATACTAGGTCATACAATGCTCTTCAAAACGATTCTGTGAATGAGAATCTTGAACAAGGATAACAGGAAGAAAGAATAAAATTGGCGAAGCAGGTGCAGGAGAAGGAAGACCTCCTTCGGAGGCTAAAATTAGTCAAAAATGCATAGATCAAAGAATGACCTCTCACAAGGTCATTCTTGTTGACAAAGCAGTGGAGAAGCTGTAGCCAGCTGTGGCTTTATGAGTTGCAGTCGGCTATGTCTGAAGAGAACAAAAAACTAAGCCTGACTCAGCTGATAGACCACAGTGGGTTAGATGATAAAGTGTTACACTATCACAGAAGTGAAGAGGAATTTATAGGTGCTTAATTAATAACTTTTTTTCTCAGAATATTTTTTCTTTCTCTTTTTCTTTTTTTCAGTACTGACTGGGAGATCAAACCTAGGCCCTGCACTTTTACCACTGAGCCATACCCCTGGGCCCTCTCCAAGGAAATCTTTGAGAATGACAACTTAATGAAAAGACACTTAGACATTTTAAGGGGAAGACGTTAGCCATTAGGGCAGTGGTGGTGAGCCTACGGCACATGTGCCACAGAGCGCTGTTTGTGTCCTTGAAAGCTCTAAAAGGTTCGCCATCACTGCATTAGATGTAAGGTATCTTGACCATCAATTTAGGGTACTCTAAAGACATATAGATTCAGTCCTAAAATGACATACCGTATTTTGAATAGATTTAACAGAGAATTTGACATTAACAGACATGTTAAAAGCTGGGATTGGTGGCACTTGCCCGTCTGTCATCCGGGCATCCTGGGAGACTGGTGCAGAAGGACGAAAAGTTTGGCCCCAGCCTGGCAACCTAGCAGGACCCTGCCCTTCGGGCCACGGATGGAGCTCAGTGCAAAGGCCCTAGGTTCAATCCCCAAATACATGAATGAATGAACGAATGAATGAGGGATGCAGTTCTGCGTGAAAGCACCAGTGTGCCTGCGCGTGCACACACAAATTTAAACCATGTTTAAAAACTAATTTGGACAGTCCTGGGAACCAGTTTTAATATATTGGTTTGCTTTTTATGAAAAAAAGTCTTATTTTCAGTGCTAGTCCAATCTGGTGAATGTCTCATCCTAAACTGGTCCAAAAGTTCTCACCTGTCTCCTAAGAGAGAGGTGAACCTTGTTTCCACTCATTTACTACATCTTGTCATCTGCTGATCTCAGATAATTAAACTTATGTCCAAAATTTTTTAAAAAATGAAATGTAAAATAAAATAGAGGCATTGGTATGTGTCTCCGTGAGGAAGCCCGAGATTCAGCCTCCAGGACCAGAAACAAAAACAAAGCAAAAGCAGGCAACTGTTCCCTCCCTGGTAAGCACCACCCAACAGATATCTTCCTCACACATGCATTTCTTAACATCAAAAGTGGAAACTGACGGTGACGCCACGGATGGAGGAAATCATTGCACAGAAAGGACAGAGCCAGAAAATGACCGCTTCAATAACCAGGCTTGGTTTTTGTAAAAGCCAAGGAGCTCAGGTTCTGCCCCTGAGATTCAAGGGGAC